>NC_079555.1:2740000-3040000 GCF_015846415.1 Triplophysa dalaica
CTTGTAGATGCACCATCTACAGTACAAACACAGAGTTGTCCTCCCAAAGATAGTTCATGTCAAAAATATTCCTGTACATTTTTCCTTAATTATTCCAGATAAAATATTTACAAATATAAATTCTGTAACCTTTCCAGAACCAAATCCTCCCCAGAATCTCACTGTGACAGCTGTGACGTCCAATCAGATTTCAGTGTCCTGGGCTGCCCCTGATTCTACCCAGAATGCACTGTTTGACAAATATATTTTGACCTGGGTGGACGCAGCCTCCGGCAGATTCCATTCTGTTCAGGTGGACAAGATGAATCTGAGCGCTGTGACTGGTGGGTTGAAGTCAGATCAGACGTATGGGATCACAGTCATGTCGGTCACAGGTGAAGGTGTGGAGAGCTCAGAGAAAGCATCATTGACTGTAATCACAGGTGACGTGGCTCGGTGTTTAGGGAACGTTAAAAACTTTGTAAGCTTGTTGATTCTACACCTAACGTTCTTTGTGTGGTTATGTTTTAGCGGTTAGTCCTCCGCGCAAGGTCTCGGTTGGAGCCGTAGGCCGGGAGAACATGACCGTGTGCTGGTGGCGTTCGTTGGACGAGAAGGTGAATGTGTATTACATCCGGCTCCAACCATGGAAAAAACAGGACCAAACCAGAGAGTTATGGGTAAATGGCTCATCCTGTATCACTCTTACCGTGCTCCAACCTGGTGAGACGTATGAGGTGAGCGTGGCTGCAGTGAAGGGCGGGAACATGAGCGCGGAGATAACCATACAACAGACACTAAGTATGATTCGTTTCTGCTCTTTTCTTTTTTCGCACTCTTCTTTCTACACGTGTAACATTTTGAATGCTTTTGTCAGGACCTGACAGCGTCCAGATAGCTGTCCCGTTACAGGTCGGTACACACTATATGGAGCTATTTGTGCAGATGCCCAGGAACAGCGCTTACGATGGCATCACTGTTACTTACGGAAACAGTTTTCTTTGGAGGCCAGTGTCTGAAGACAGCATCAAATTGTTAGTGGAAGACCTAAATCCAGGGATGCAGTATGACTTCCATGTGTTTGCGACCAGCAGAGAAGCAAGGAGCGAAGGTTTTATTCTGCCACCTGTCAGAACCTGTGAGAAAATATTTTCTTCTACGTGAGTCTCTGGGATTCTGCAATTGTGTGAATATTGGTTTATTTGTACAGGTTTGGCTCCTCCCACACGCTTGCGTGCTGGTGTTGTGACTGACAGCTCCATAGAGCTGCTGTGGGACAGAGCTGGAGGTGACGCCCACCACTATGAGGCGCTGTGTGCCAACTGCTCAGAGACTGTCATGGTATGAGTCTGTGTGGTTTAGTACACATGCTGTTACTGTGAATGCTAGTCATGTTTTTTTTTCCTTTTACTCATGTTTTCAGGCGATCACCCAAAAATGAAAATTCTTTCAAGTTGTTTGTTATTGTTCAGTTGAACATAAAGATATTTTGAAGAATGTTTGCAAGCAACTGACAGTTTTGGAGCAACATTGACTACCACATTAAAACAAGTGTGTCTTTTTTTTGTTCTGCTGGAAAGCAAATAGTTAAGGCGCACCTTTGACCACCATTAAATAATAATTAATTAGTCATTTTTCCTAATTTAATAATCAACGATGCCCCAAAACTGTCAGGCTAAACTGTCGCTAACATTCTTCCAAATATTGTTTTTCGTGTTCAATCGAACAAGGAAATTTATACAGGTTTGGAACCAATTGAAGATGACCAAATGATGGCAGAATTGACATTTTTGGGTGAACTGTTCCCTTAAACACAACTCACAGCTCTGAACGTTTACAGTGTACCAAACACCACAACATATATAAATTAATCACCTGCTTAGATGAAAAGACGCTCTATAGATTGTCAGAAATGTTTTTGTAGGTGCAGAAGGTTGTGGAACCCAGAGCAGTATTTAAAGATATAATCTCAGGAAACCTCTGCAACTGTTCGATCCGTACAGAGAAGGAGTTTTTCAGAGACAGTCCAGCCGTGACGATTGCCATCAGATCTGGTACACATCTATTGATCATCTATTCTATTTCATATACACTAGTGTTTCAAAGAGGGTCACTTGAGTGAAATTGAACATTTGGATCTGCTTACAAGTCTTAAATTAGTTTTGTAGACCAAATTTTACTGTAAAGTATTGGTTTCCTTAATTACAAAATTAACATTTGATTTGATTGAGTATTTTTTTATTACCTTTTAATGGATGATTGGATAATAATGATGAAAAACGGCCTGTAAGAGCCTAGAATATGTTAACTTCAATACTGTTTCCGAAGCATCTCAAGAAGATGCTTGATAAAATTTCTGCAAATTATAGAGGTATTGGTATTGAGGAGGTATAGAGGTTTCCCATTAATCTCAGTTGCTTACATTTTTCCAAATATCTTTCTTTGTGTTTAATAATGAAATGTATACAGGTTTGGAACAACTTGAGGTTGAGGTATTCATGACTTCATTTTTAAATTTTTTGGGTGAACTATCCCTTTAATTATTCTACATTTTTCCTTTTTTGGATTCACAATTTTTTAATTATTTAACGTTTTAGCATTTCTGTATGAGTGATATTTTTACGTTTCCCACAACATTAGATCGTAGTGTAAGACAAGATTTAGTCCTCGATGTTTATGTGTCTGTTTTTAGCTCCCAGTTCGGTGACGTTGCTCCCCGTGCAGAGATCATCGACGTCTCTGACCGTTCGCTGGAGGACCGACTGGGGGGTCTGTGACTCATTCATCATGTCAATCAGAAACTCATCCTTTATCCTGCTCACCAATCTGAGCGAGTCTGATGAAAGGTAACGTGAAGATTAAGAGCCGTTCTGCCCTGATGTAATGTTCATTAGAGAAGTTAAAACTGTGATTTTCTCTGTTTAGAATGTATCACATTGACAATCTGTTACCTGGAAGCGTGTATGTGATTGAAGTGACTAGCGTTAGTGGAGACAGACGAAGTTTCCCTGCGATTGCAACTGTTAACACATGTGAGTGTGAACATACACATACAGTATATACAAATGGGACAGTCGTGGCCTAATGGTAGAATAGGACTCATGTCCAGAAGTTTGCCGGTTCAATTTTCAGGGCCAAAATAGGACAAATAGGTCCTTTTCATTTTCACATATAAATATACATAAATTTACATATTTCCATAAATACAGTTGGCCTAATGATTGTCTACTGAAAAGAGCAAAGGACACAACAACCAAATTCAACCATACTGATCTCTGCTGGACAGAGAAAGGCATAGCATGTGAAGTATGAAGTATGTATACATATGATGCTGCCCTACAATTTGGCCAAATTAGAGGACTGTAGAATATAAAAAAGACATTAGGGTTGGGCTCTTTTAAACCCGGGTCGCTGTAAAAATGACCTTGAGGGAGTCTCAGTAATATCTAGGAATCCCTTTTGATTTGAGAACAGTGTGTGTAGTCAGAATAATACGTGCTTTTTAGATGCCAGCTGGTACCAGCGCTGTCATTTTATTTAGTTGCCAACTTTATTTAGTTGTAAATAGTTGTCTTTTTTTCATGTTTTAGTTCCAGAACCTCCAGGTGACATCACTTTCATCGAACAGGAAGTGAACAGCATGTATGTCATGTGGCCACGCCCACCAGGCGGAGTGGACGGGTACAGGGTAGGGTAACACTCGGATCATCCATTCGGTGATGTACCTATGTATAGATCTGGCAGTTGCATATGACAGAGTCATTCTCAGTTTTTCCTAAAATAATGTTGACGTGAAAGCTGTTGCATTCTTGCAGACATTGTGCGGTAATAACCAGTTAGATGTGATTGTATTGTGGGTAGTGCATAAGCAGACTGATGGTGGAGCTTTTGCACACCTGTTAAAACTTTTATACTGACTGCCTGAGCCGAAACGTAGCCTAGCAACCTCTCATGTGCTCGGGTTTCTGTCTTTCTCATAATATATGAGGGCAAATTCTTCATTACACTCACAGAGAGAAAGGGACGGGGAATCTCTGATGTGAATGATGTCGTTTTGCAAAGTTGAGGAGATGCAAAGATTTTAAATCAAAAGGCTTTAGATCTGGTTTAGATCTGCTGTAACCGTAATGCCAATCCTACAACCTCACAATCCCTCGACTACCACCATAAGTTTTGGAGTTTGTAATACACCTGGCTTATACATTGATACTGTGTATATGGATGACTTTTACAAGCTTCTCATGAGAAACTGGTATTCGCTTCAAAATCACAAAATGTTTTGCTTCATAATGCCGTGATGAAAGTAATTGTTGGAGCATAATTTTAAAGCGGAGTTAACATGCTATGTCATGCATTCTGACGTTTTTACACGTTTGAACGTTCTGGCTTCTCATGCTTAACATGGTCAACTTGATAAAAAACGAGTTTGACGTAAGACGTAGTATTTCTGTGCTTGATGCTCTCCCCCAGCACTCCAACTTTGGAGGTTTTTATGAGCAGGGACCCTATTCCTTTTATTGGGCAATTTTCCCTGAAAAACACTCCTAATGCGAAAGAAAGGAAAGAGCTCGTCTTTTTCGGGAAATAATCGTACAGCTGTATCTCTCTTTTATAAATTTGATCAAATTAAATACTCTTCGAAGATATGAAGTGCGCAATACTACTGTAGAGGTACTCAAGATTATTATGAGATTGGCAGAAAACTGAGTGTGTTATCCCATCTTTAATGATAATTAAGAACATTTTAAACTCTTCATTTGCACAGTTTTTTATAAATAAAAAAATGAAATCACAATCACACACAGAATTTTAGAGTCAAACGTGACCTGGATCTGGTTATGCAAGATTCACTCATGAAGTGCTGACATTTTTCTCCATTACCTTTTATAATTATATTTCCTAATTCCGTCTTTCTGTTTCAATCCTCTGATCCTCTTTAGCTTCAGTATGGCCTTGCAGGTGAACATCTCCAGCCGCAGGCAGAAATCCATGGCAACAGTTTCAGGATTCTTGACTTGACCCCAGGAAGTGATTACAGGTTTGAGATCCAGTCCTTCCTTGGATCCGATTTCAGCCAGACTACATCCGAAAACTTCTCCACTCGTAAGAATCTGAAACCTCACTGATCATTTATAAATCAAGTGTTGATGGTTTATTGGTGTATTTTACTGATTTTTAGTACTTTTGGAGATACCATGATAGACAGAAAGTGCACACACAATATGATTTGTTGGTTGGTGCACACCCGGCAATCATTTGTGTTCATATGTAAACGCTGGTAGATGCTAATTAGTTTTATTTTGTCCTCATGTTTTTCCAGGTCCAGCAGGTGTATGTTTGCTGTTGCGGTCTCAAGCTAACGTCACGTCTGCCACAGTGACATGGGAAGAAGCACACGGGTATTTTGACTTCTATAGAGTGACGGTCAGTAACAGCTCTCACAACTGGACGTTTGACCTGAGTCCACATGTGCGGGAGGTTACCGTCAGTGACCTGCGGGGCGGCTGTTCCTACAACACAACTGTACAGCGCTTCAGAAACCGACTGAGTGGGACTGCGGCTACAATCACCCTACACACAGGTTAGAATATTACCCACAATGCAGTTTGAATATTAAAGGTAATTCGGCTTAGCCCTGAACTGAACCAGAATGATACAGAAACTAATTTTGTCGGACTGAATTGAATCAGACAGAATTTATGTCTGCATACAGTCCAGTATACGTGTGTGTTTTTTTCTATGTAAATCCATTTGGCTCAGTTCCTTCCAGTCCTGAGGGTTTGCGTGTCCTAAGCGTGTCGCCGCGTGATTTCTCCCTCCACTGGTTGGCATCATCAGGATGTGATCAAAACTACCTGGTTCAAATGTTTCCTGACCATGGCAGAATTAACATCACAACCACAACGGACAACTACATCCAGGTACACACACCCCCCCACACACAACTCATGAGTCACTCACGAAGCTCTCCTGCAGCCGTATGCCAGGTGTCAGGTGGAGGTGTATCCGTGTCAGCTGGGCGGAGTGTATGGAGAGAGACTTAGAGAGACAGAAGACCATCCCTTATAGGTTTAGCGGTGGTAGATGGGTCTATGTCCCATCTCTAATATAATCACTGGTTAGTTTCCAGTTCATCCATCTAGTAGTTTTGTTTTTGTGAGGGCCATGATGCCATCCTCAGTGGCCCTTTTGCTCGTCTTGTATGCAGGACTCTGTTTCATTCAGGTAGGAATCAATTGCACATTTGAATTGCACGGGCTTGACTTATGTTTTGGACATTGAACATGAAGCAAATGCTTACGATAGCTTTATTCACACAAACTTTTGTTGACCTTTTAAACACGCAACACACACACTTACATTGGTCTGTTAGCGATACTTTTGGAAGCTAGTGAGACGCCACACGACCTTACTGGAATTCTTGAACTGGCATGCGTGCCTAAAACAACAATACCAGCACACAACAATATCATTCTGTCTATTGACTTCTATTCTCTCAGGACCGTTTGTTAAGGGTTGCATTTTTTTAGCAATTTGTGGAGCATCCGCAATTAAACATTTCATGTCATTATTTATCTTTGTTGCTTTTGTTGTTAATGTGCATCACATGTCTTGGTAGTAATTTTCATCTCTAGTATTGTCTTCCATATTTCTCTATTTTTGGGTAAACCCCAGAAACATTTCAAGAAATGTCTGTTACTTTTTTACTAAACTTTAAATTAATTTGTTCTTATGATGTTTTTTGGGGCAAACAACATTTTTTGTAATCCAGTTTAACATGATAATATTATAGGTTTATTTTGTGAATATATTATATTTCTTGTAGATTTTATTAAATGTCCAAATCTGGCTTTTTTGCATTGATATTTAGCAGGTCCTGAACATTTCTTCTTGGACGCTTTTTGTTGTATATTTTGTTATATTTGTGATATCACATGTGAATACACTGTTGTATGTTCCTTTGATTTAAATTCATTATTTCTGTCTAATGGTATTTGTTAATTTAATCACATGTATGAATGTGATGTTCTGATTTAATAGACAGTATCACAATGCAAAGTTGTGTAATAGAGAGGTAAGGTTTGATTCGAATTGTCATGTTGTCTTGTAGTGCTGCTGTTTTCGGGTAATTTTATCCTCAGATCTGATAAGACTTTCTAGAGTGCTGTTACATCACCTACATTTACAGACATTTAGCCATCTACTGGTAGTTTACTCAATAATCGTAGTAATATGTTTGTTTGTTTTCATTTCTGCATCCCTGTGATCGAACCCATGACCTTGGCGATGTTGCTTTAACCACTGAGTTACAGGAAAGCTACTGTAGTTTTGTTGTTTAATTGATGTTTTTAAGAACAAATTAAAATTAAAACGGGGTTAAGTTTCTATGCTTCCTTCTAGCTAGTATAGTTAAGCTAGAAGAGATTAATGGAAATGTTGATGTCTTTGCACATACAATCCGAACTTTTCGTATGCGTTTTTTCATATTTGGCGCTTGTTTGCACCGTGTCTCTGAATTGTCAAAAGGCCTCTCAAAATGGTATGGATGCGGAAAACGCAGAAAATCGAACCCAGTTCGAATTGTTTTATGATAGACGAAAATAATGGAGGCGTTGTGTAAATGTGATTGACACAACGTGAGGTCATATTTATTTTTTAACTTTCAGACTTTCGGACTGTATCGCTGCTATATATTGTACGCGGTTTTGTCCTTGCGTGGATTAATAATGATGATGATATAGATGGACTGTATTCATTTTTATTTGTATGTCTGTGTGTTTTAGGCTCAGGTCTCTAGCGTAACACCAGGAACATCATACACAGTCACGGTGGGCGCGGTGGCCTCATCAGGGCTCAGCTCACCTGTCAGCCGAATTCTCGTCACGGCTAATGAGTCCTGTAAGTGTGTGCGTTTAAATACCTTAATACATAATAACAAGAGATCGTGTAAAGTCAGTGAAATAAATCCAGACAGGTTGATCAGAACCCGAAAATATCAACAATTTTAAGGCTACTTGCCACATAAATAAAATAGCAGAACACCAGATATAGTTTAATGTCAAAATATTGTATTAATTTGTGATAAGTTGTGTATCAATGTATCGTGGCATGATACAAAAAAACAACAAATAAATACAATATTGTCGAGCTATGTTAATGTTTTTTTTTATATGACGTCTGTTTAACTTTATTGGTTAGGCTGGCAAAACATGGTATGTGTTTCAATCTTTTTTTGTTGTTGCTGCATTAAGAAGTTATTTAAAAAATGTATTTCTTAATTTTAATTTATTATTATTATTATTATTAATTAACTGTGAATTAAATTTATTGTAATAATAATTTACAATTTTTTAAAAACTTTTAAAAAAGTTACTGTTTTGAAAAAAAATCTATTTTTGAATTTCACTTTTTTTTTTATATCGTGAGACTAGTGTACCATACACCCAGCATCATATATTATATTGAATCATGAGCTGGGTGTATTGTTATTTTTTATTGTTTTATTATGTCACACATTTAAATAGCTCTGATTCCATCGCACAGCAGGATGGTGTAATTGACCAATCAGAATCAAGTATTTCAGATAGCCGTGGAGTAACCTTTTTAAGTATCATATACATCAAACTAATAAAAACATAGTATGGTACACTTATGGCTTCATGAAAATAGTACTATGGATACAGTCCATGCTAATACAATGTTTTTTTTTAAATAACCTTGAGTACTTTTTAAATAGGCCACTATTTTAATTTATTAACAGTACAAGGGTACATATCAGGGTACCATCTGATACCATCACTGTACCATGGTGCCACCACAAGACGTTTTTTTATAGGCGGAATCAGAGACAAAAGTTGAAAGTTGAAACCTATTGAGATATCAAAGATGAATCCATAAGTGCCTTTTTTCCTTTTGGGACGAGTGTGTGTGTTTATATTTATGTTTGCATAATTGATGGCGATTCCAGTTAGCAGGCTTTGATAGGCCACTATCAGGTTCCCTGGGTGCTGGTTCCTCGCCCCGTTGGAACGGCTTGAACGGGTCACGCTGTTTGAAGGCTTTATCTGTCATTCTCCTGAATGGCTGACACCTCCACAACAACAGACAGCAGTTAGCAAGCCAAGCACGTTTTGAAAGACACCTGAATTTGAACCCGACCGTTATAATGACCTGGACAGTACCAAATCTAGGCCAAAGAAACCATATCCACCCGCTTTATTTTAGAAGTAGTGGACGTAATTGTGAATGCAAGCTGTGACAAATTACAGTAATCATGTGCCAAAAAAATACTTAAGTACAATTGTTATACTGTGAGACGAGATCCCAGAAGAACAATGTTTTGTTGCATGGTTAGACATTGAAATATTTCATATTTATTTCTGCGTGTGTGCAGTACCGGCAGCCCCCTCTAAACCGGAGGGGGAACGGGTGGGTTCCACTGGAATCCTTCTCTCCTGGCGGATGCCTATGCCCCTCGACCCCAGCATCCATTCATTCATCATCAGATACAAAGAGATGTGTCCATATCCTGACTCCACATTCACTGAGATCCCCAAGAACCTGGACATTCCCGAAACCCTGTTAAACACTCTCACCCCTGGAGCTACATACAACATTAAGGTACACACGATCGGTTACACACATTAAAATTCTAGATCGAAACAATATCTCATTTTCTTTTTTATAAGTGTACAGCATAGAACGCATTTAAGGACGGCATGAAGCTAAAATTGAAAAATCGTACTTATCTGTGCACTATATAATTTTTTCAAGATTCATGGGCCCTCATAATCTTAAAGCCCCAGTTAAATTAAAAATGACAACGCCTATTTTTTTTTTATGAAATATTGCAGCGTTGCTCTTAGTGATGGGAAGTTCGGATGTTCGCATGTTTGAATCTTGTTCTGCAAAATGAACGAATCTTTTTTCGAGTCATTTAGTTCATCTGAGCAGAGTTAAATTTATGTTGCATCTTAACAGCCAAATAACCCCATTACGTTTATTTATGCTAGCTTTGATCAGATACATGATAAGAAATAACTTATATTGCAGTTAGGGACAAGTTATGAATAACATTTATTTCATTATTTCTTGACAGCCATATAAGCTCTGAAATCTGTACAAGAAACAAAAAGGATGTAGATCAATTCTAGAGACTTCATGCCCGAGTCATTCGTTATTCTGCATTTACAGAAAACATAGTTCACCTACCGCGTCCACAGGTCCGAGGCGTTCGTTCTTTTGTCACATGACAACCCCATAGTACAGTCTATGCAGACTGTGCCAGAAACAGAAATGATTAGTTCAACTCCCGAATCTACGGGTTTGAGTCCTTCGTTCTTTTGTCACGTTATATGACAAATATGTGTTAAATGTATTACATACAAAAATAATTATTTCCTGACTTCCCTTACAAATATTCATGCAATTTTTAACTCTGCTTTTGATGCACTTCTGTAAAGTTATTTATTTATAATTCATAAACAATTTTGAGTCACTCAGGTATGCAGTAAGGTTTACAGGTTGTTGTTTTTTTACGAAAAAGTCTCATGCAGTTAGCTAAGTATATAATCATAGGCTATTAAATTCATTTAAATGTGCAATTATTTAACAAGAGATCACTTGTGTGGTATATGCATTAGATATAAACACTGACTTTATTAGTGTTACTTATGTTTCTATTTTGCCAGCACAGGTCTTATGCAAAATATTTATTTATTAAGACAATTTTAAAAAACACATGCAGAAATCCAAATATACTGACAGAAAAAAGAACATAACGGTGAGATGTTTATTGCACATATCTTTTGATCGTTTTATAATATTTCTTACTATAATACAACATATAACGCGTACGACATGCGTTTGACTGATGATCCGGGAAGCGGTCACGTCACGTTAAAGACTCGGACTCAAAGACTCCGGTACAGGCTGCAGGTTTGCCTGCAGAGATATTTGACAAAGGAACGAAAGGGCTCGGACCTCAGGGCTGCGTCGAAATACCCCCACTTGCGGCCTTGGCCACTTGAGAGCGCGTTAAGAATGCCAAAAGGCGGTGCCCTTCACACACAATAAACCCCCACTAGCTTGAATACCGGTTTGAAGCGGTATTAAGGCTAAGCGTATCCCATCATGCATCACGTTCTGAATCATAAGATGTTTTACTCGGGTCTCGGGAGATGTTGCGTAAAGCTTTCCAGTGTATTTTATACTATTCATTTTTAAGGTTATTTCTTTATTTATTCTATGTTTGTTTAACGTGTGTTTTTCTTTGTTTTTTGGGTACAGCTGCTTTGATATCATACAAATAAAGCGCTATAAAGATACTGTGCAGATACTGCGCAAATTACTGTGGCATTTTTCCTTAAATGTTTCCTTAATCTTTTTACATAGGCATATAGCTATTGACCAAAAAATGTGTTTACTTATGGATTGCATTACATTTGTCAATAAAAAACGACACAACATAGTTATCCAAACATAAAAACGTGTTGAATGTGTTCGTCTGCTCAGTGCTCTCTCTCACGCATGAAACACTTCAGTATTTGAAGTCTGCAGTTGTTTAATCCAAACAGTGATATTACGATTCCCTGTTAGTTTCTTCAGTCTTCTGTGTTTTGCGTTCAATGGTTAAAGGGATACTTCACCCAAAAATGAAAATTCTGTCATCATTTACATCAGTACCAAATGTGTATAAATGTCTTTGTTCTGATGAACACAGAGAAAGATATTTGGAAGAATGCTTATAACCAAACAGATCTCAACACCCATTGCCTCCCATAGTAGGAAAAATTACTTTATCATTTTTTTCTGTTGAACACAAAAGATATTATCAAGCATGTAGGACAGCAATCAGTTCTGGGTGCTTTTTTTCTCCAAATATCTTTCTCTGTGTTTATCAGAACAACAATTTATACACATTTGGAATAACTGGAAGGTGAATAAATGATGTCAGAATTTTCATATTTGGGTGAAGTGTCTCTTTAAATGTCTGCAACAGAGATTTGTGTGAGTAGAAAAAGTGAAACGCTATCTTTCACCAGTCATTGCGTCCTCAGATCTTCTGAAGACGATGCACCTAGTGATGTTTTGATTATTTCTTCTTATGTCGTTGATAATGTATGTACGTCAAAATCATATTTTTAACCGTTTAGGATTCACAGGCAGCAACGGCCCATTGGAAATACATTTAACTGGAACCTAATGAGCCGTCCGATTTCAAGTCGGAAGTACATCACAAGGCTACCTGCAAGTAGTACATTGGCATTAAAATCTGCCTCCATTTTGTTTCAACGTCCGATCCAATCAGTTTTCGATGGACGGTGCACTCGGATATACGTCATGATACGGAAAAAAGACAATCACTACTTCCGCTACTTCTGCAAAAATATATTTTCATTAACCAGTATCACTAAATATCAAACTGAGTGATTTCACATTTGATCAAATGTGATAACAAAGCTTAAGAAAGTATGATGTCAAAACTCTCCCAAGAGCACTCCAATTGTCTGAACATCAGAGAAACTCAAGCTAGAAAATATTAAACCCCTTTGCTTCTCCATAAGATGTTTCTTTTTGAAGAAAGATGCAACATGGCACAGTTCAGGAATTCCCGACGGAGTTTCTTAAATCCCCAAAGCTGTTCTGAAGTCCTTCTTGCTTTTTAAGTCCTGGATATTAAATCATCATTTGAAGCTTCTGTTATTTTGGCCGTCCCTTGTGTATCTGAGATATTATTCCTCCTTCATATCCCGTTAAATGTTTCTCATTTCACTCTGCTTTTTGATAAGCTCTGTACAGAAGGTCCGGTTCTCTACAGACGCCTCCAGATTAACTGTCCACCAGAAAGTTGCCATTGGACTCAATTCCATTGATCTCACTCAATAATTTATCAGCGGTGAATTATTCATCTCCTACAGAGAACTCTGGATTCGCGAGGGATCTCCATTTTCCCTCTGTTGTCTCGTGGAAGGCTATGAACTTGTTTGTATGCGTGGCAGTGTTCTATGGATCCGGATCGTGTTGCATGGGAATGTTTATTCAACTCTGACTTCTGCTAAGTCACGGTGATAAATCAAGTGTTTCTATTGCTTTTTAATAGCTTCCCTTTATCTTTTCCATTTAGGTTGCAGCGGTAAATAAAGCAGGAACTGGACCTTTCAGTCCGTCTCTGTACTACAAGACCGCAGAGGCCCGTAAGAAAAATACATACAGTATATTTTACACAGCTCTGTTCCAATCCCTTCGTGAGCCACCTGTCTTTTTGCATCCAGTAGAAAGCATCCATACTGACACAAATTCCAAGTTTTATGATACACAATCAAGTTTGTATGTTAACGTGCTGTGTAGAATGTAAAGACGTGTGTTTGTATTGCTGGATCTCACAGCTCCTGGTCTGGTGTCAAACCTCTCAGCGGAGCCTGAGGGTCACATGTCGGCTTTACTGACCTGGTATCTCCCCGTGCGCATTAACGGCCTCATCACTAAGTTCGCTGTGAAAGTCAAACATGCCCGGACGGGCCAGATCGCCCGCACCCTGGAGCTCAACGCAGAGGACATCATGAACGAAGCACTGCCTCACTGCAATGTATGTGTGTGTGATCAATACAGTTGGGATTAGTGTGAACCGGGAACACCTATTAAACATTTCTGTCTCTTAGGATGCGGCAGACATCCTATCCCGTGGAACACCTAGTCCGGCCGAGCTGACCTCTGCTGTGTTGCCATCGGTTACGCTCTCAGCTGTTCCACCCGCCTCCGTCTGGGCTGTCCCAATCAGCATCAGCATCGATGAGCTCCGCCCCTACACGCCTTACGTGTTTGAAGTCTCCGCCTTCACCAGTGACGGGGAGGGACAGATCGCCAGTACTATGGTCCGCATGCCTGAGGCCGGTATGGCAACACACACAAGCACACATTCAAATGTGCACACACCACCAGTCTTCATTTTAAAATAACACAAAAAAAGAAAGTAGTTTATTAAAGATGTATCCAGTCGTATTGTGCACAAGTAATCTGTGTATGTTATAATCCTATTCTCTTTAAGGCACGTCAGGTCACTCGGCAGCTATTTCGTGAATGAAAGTGCAGCTCTTGTCTCTATTTAACCAAATCTCCAAAACTTTAACCTGAAATATCATAACTTAATTTTTACACTCAAATACAGATGAACAATATCGTCATATGCTATTTTCCTCTGATTATTTGTTTTCACAAGAGCGTAAGCATAGTAAAGTCCAGACATATTTGACTCTTGACTCCTTTCTCCCGCAAACAAATCTGTAACACATACATTTTTTTTTTAATGAATAAATGGCTGAATAAATCTCTTTAGCTTCACCAAAGAGTTTGGTCAGTGTTCTTTCTTCCAACATCTTACGTCTCATTCTTGAGGCAATCGCATCATGTGTGTACTAAGCCTCGTTCACATTACGAGCGACATGATTTCATTCATTCCAATGGAGAGCCGGCGACTTCCAGCGACACGAGCTGTAGCAACTGTTGGCGATGGGATTGGGCGTGTGTATGCAAATGAAAATGCAATTGAGGAGCGACTTTTAGGAGCGACAGCCAATAGGAGAGAACATGAAAGCTAACGTGATTCTTTTTTTTATTGCCAAGGGTAAATACAAAAAGGTATAAATTTATATTTCAATTAAGATAATTTTTATAATACATTAGAGAATATATTAAAAGTAAGTAGGTTGACAACAATAACAAAAAAAACAAGGATTAGGAAAAAAGTTTTACAAGAGCGACAGCATCAACATAAAAAAAGAGAATTATTCAGTAAAAAAAAGAATATTGCACAGTGCCTGAATGTACTGTTGAGTTTCGTTTTAAAAACCGATGGATGGATATGAAATTTAGTAAAAATAAATGATTGACTATAAAATATTTGTTCTTTTTTTGTATCACGTATAGCAAAGAAACCAAACAATATATCTTCGAACAATAGAAAAAAGTTCAAAAGCAAATTATGATTAATCAATCCAGAAAAATTGTGTACGAGGACAATACCAAAAGAGATGAAGTGCAGTCTCAGATCCCTGGTGACAAAGTCACTACTAGGCATTAGTCGAGCTCATATAGTGTGTTTATGTGTGGTTGTGTTTTACAGCTCCTGAAGATCCTCCACAAAACATAATGGTGAGAAACATCACCTCCAAATCTCTGTCTCTATCTTGGGAACCCCCGAACATCATCACCGGACGTTTCAGTTACGTCATCCAGCTCAACAGCTCGACAGGTAACCGATTTCTCCGACTCACCATCCAGCAGCTCCTTAGTGTTCTTTCCTTATCATTCCTTATTATTTTCACTTAACCCATCCAACATGCCTTCTCACAAAATGCATACAGATCATGAATTGTGTGTATTTCAGGGTTTATAAGTGAGAACAGCACGTTTGATCCGATGTTTACTTACACCGGACTGACTCCTTACACACTGTACTACATCCATGTCATGGCCAAATCAGCAGGAGCCACAGGACCAGAAGCTGTATTCAACATTACTACACTACCAGAAGGTAAATATAGAATCACAGACACATCAAATATAAAACACTGTTCGAGTAACTTTTCCTTTTTGAGTCACCGTTTCCATCTGTATTTCCACGGATGAGTTTCCGATATAGGGATGGCAAATGATTTGTCGGGATTAATGACATCCAGAATAAAAGTATTTACATTATATATTTCTATGTGCATGTTCATTTTGTATTTGTAAACACAAAAATATTCACGCACACATATTTAGGAAATATTTAGATGTATTTATTTATATTTACCAATATTTGAAATTACATATAAACTTACTTATCCAGGGATTTTTAAGGTCCCGCTTTGGTTTAAGGAGTGTCCAACAACAAGTTTATGTCCAAAGGTGTAAAAAAACGATTATTTTGTAATAATATTCTTACCTTACTTCTCGACTGACTCTCAAATGATTCGTTCCGCAGGTCAAAATCTCTTGTGGTGTTTTGGATTGCAAACATTTCCATAACAACATTCAGTTACGCTTGGAAAGACGCACGGCTGTTCATTGTGCTTCAATGTAGCCATAAAAAAAAAATCTAGTTGTTTCTCCGAGACATCAGGGAGATTATACAAAGGAGATTTTTGTGCCTAGTGCTTCTAAGATTTTCTTCTGTAGATAAAATGAAACTCTTTCAGAAGTGTTTCAACATTTTATGAAATATGAATCGTGCTCAGAATGACCAAGTTGACAAAAAAGGATGTCAGTTCTACGCTTTCCATAGTATTGTTCTCCCTCAATGTAACAGTGTCTGTTGTGTTTGCTTATTTCTCCCAACATGAAAGATACAGTAGACAGCATCTCTATAGGATCATTCCCTATAGAAGAGCTCCTAACATTGATGAAGAATCATTGTCGTGACCTAAGACTTTGTGTGAAAATCAGCCAAAATAAGTTGTATTTATATAAAGATGGAGCCGAAGGACATGACTCGTGATAACAGAGTCACATAGTGCTTGAATACAAAAGAAATCAAATGCTAATGAATACAACCTCATTATAAAGTGTTTCTGTTACTACTAATATTCATATGCAAGATGATAGACGGTGCAATTGTTATTCCTTAGAAGTCCACTCGTCCTTTGCTATCCTGTAAAGTACACAGTTGTCTTTATATATACAGTAAGTCTCTTTATAACTGTATGTGTGTGTGTTTTTATGTTAGCCCCGGGTGCCGTGTCTAATCTGGCAGTGGAGGCCATCGACTCGACATCTGTGCGTCTGTCATGGAGAACTCCGAGCCAACCAAATGGACTCATCACACACTACAGGATCCTAGTACAGCACTACAGTACACTTGTACAGGACATCACCCTGCGAAGACTGGTGAGAGACACACACATACATGTAACAGATTACACAAACAAATCTTGTGAAACCTGTCAATACCTGTATATATGATTAGGAAAGTTCACCCAAAAATAAAGATTCTGTCATCATTTATTCACCCTTCTGTCATTCCACACCTGTAAGACGTTCTTTCTTCCACCAAAGCAATTGACTTGCTTTGGTTTTTTGTGCATACAATAGAGGTTAATTGCGTCCAGCGCTGTTCGGTTAACTTACCAACTTTCTTCAAAATATCTTCTTTTGTGTTCTGCGGTTTGAAACGACATGAGAAACGATGACAGAATTTTTGGTTAAACTTATACTTTGAATGATGATTTGAAATTATCTGAAAAGTTATTTTACTGTAGTAAAGAAATCACTGTCAAAGCTCCAATCTGTAACTTTCTGGGATAAATATAAACAAAAATCAGTTATTGAGCTAGTACCTTAAATCATTGCTGAAAACCTTTTTCTTACCATTCACAACAATAAGTTTATAATAAACGTTTTTAATATGAAAAAGAGAAGTAAAATGTTCTGTTTTATTGTTAAGATTTTTTGATTGAGAAATGCTAGATTTACTAGTGTAGTCTGTGTTTGGTTTTCCTTTACTGATTTTATATCTCCCTGATATCAACAGAAGGATTCTCCATCGATACGTCGCAATGCAAGATCGCTTGACTTCACCACGTCTAACATCTTCGCTTTGACTCCACATGGAACCTCTCCTACTTCGGGCGATTATTTTACCAGTACTGACCAAACAAACACTGAACTGACCTCTGACCTTCCTTCCACACCGAGCACCCCCCACACTCCCCCTCCTTGGCTTACGGTGACCCACGACATAATAGATGCGTCTGCTGAGACAGAGGCCGTAACCATGGACCTTCCGACCGAACTGTCACCTTTTATCTTTAGCACTGACCAGCCGCCATTGGTTAACTTAAGCCCCTCACAGCCTCGCCGCTCCACTAGGGCGGTTGCAACGGGCTTCACCGAGCAGCAGACAAACTTCCCAACTCGAGATGCAACAACCATGGGGATAGAGGGTAATTATCTCTTCTCAATGACCCCGCATGTTATGACATCACAAAAAAATCAAGAGGGTGTTCCCTTCTGACCTTTACTAGTATCTTTGTGCTCTTTTCCAATCGTCTTTGAAGTTAGCTTCCGATCAAGTTTCTACTGTTAGCTGATACATTTTCAGAGCTCAAGATAGAAACATCACTTTCTGGTGCCTGATTGGTTGCGTTTGCTGTGTTTGATTGACAGTCCTGCCAGCCACTGAGGAGACTGTAGAGTTCTCGTCTGATCAGATGGTTTATGTGATCAGAAGACTGAGTCCTTTCACAGAGTACAAATTTAGCGTGACGGCAAACAACATCATTGGAGAAGGACCTTCAACCCATGTTACGGTGAAAACAGCTGAACAGGGTAAAACACCATCAGATCTCCTTTAACAAATGAACCATGAGGAACATCAGCTATATGTACTGTGCTAACTCTACTGTTATTCTGCAGTGCCCAGCTCAGTTCAGGACGTGTCCTATCAGAACATTAGCTCCACCTCTATTCAGGTCAGCTGGGAACCGCCGCTCAACCCGAACGGCAAGATAACCTATTACACAGTGTATGCACAGAACCTCCTTACCAACCAGGAGTTACGGGAGGTGACGGACACCACCAGCATAGTGCTCACGGGTAATACACTAACAAATGTGATTAAAAACAGAATGAAAAGATAAAAGTGAACCTGAAAGACACAAATGTTTGAATTTTATTGAATTACCTAATAACATTTTTTTTTTCACTTTTATGGTAACCTTATTCTAGCGAAGAAAACTTAAAAGCTAATTAAAGTTATTAATTTTGTTATGTGCTTTTATCATTTTTTTTTTTACATTGCTATATATTATTTGTTTTTTGTTTATTTTTTGTTAATAATTTCAGCACCTCAGCTTAAATTTATTTCAGTTCTTCAATTTTTCATTTCGTTTAACATTTTCAAATAATATTTAGGCCATAATGTTTTAATAGTTTTAGGATAAGGACACTGTGATAAACTTTGCTCCTATATACAAATGATGCTAAACCAGATCCTTCACTGTCTGAGCCATTTTCGAAATTACTTTGCACGAATCACAGTTCACGGCTTTTCCGTGTGCATATTCGTTATTTCAAATGTAGATGCCCGCAAATATGGGGCGACATGGTCATAAAGTGGTTGCGACGCTCATGCGCGCCGCATCGAGATGGAAATAGTTTAACTTTTCGGAGTGCCGCTTTTCCATGCGTTTTTAGATGCTAAATGTTAATCGGGCCTCATACAGTTTGAAATTCTTTTTTAATCCATATAAAGTAACGTTAACCTCAGGTGGAGTTAGACATATTGTACTTACGAGTTGGAAGCACATGATCGACCAGTCGAGTCAAATTTACTAGTGTGGTTTTTGCTACACATTTCCGACAAAAAACAAAACGAGTTTCCCAGG
The DNA here is from genome assembly GCF_015846415.1 of Triplophysa dalaica. Taxonomy (NCBI): domain Eukaryota; kingdom Metazoa; phylum Chordata; class Actinopteri; order Cypriniformes; family Nemacheilidae; genus Triplophysa; species Triplophysa dalaica. The sequence goes on from NC_079555.1 coordinate 2,759,344, forward strand.
TGCACTTGAAGACAGCATCCTTCTCCCTCAGGTTCACACAGGTGTAGTTTACATTACAGTTACTATGCACTTCAAAGCGTCCACATAATAAACGTGGTATTTGCGATGTATGTACGATTGAACTTATTGGTTTGATATTTGCATGTCATATGCAATGACGCTCATACATTTAAAATTGTGTGTTTTTCGGTACAAATACTGTGTGGCTCGACTGCATTAACACTACGTCATGTACAGGTTTGGAGAAGTACAGCAGTTATAAGTTGCGTGTGGCGGCGTCTACAGCTGTGGGTGAAAGCCCTCAGGGCGATGATGACTACATCTTTGTTGTGACACTGGAGGATGGTACTGAGCCTTTTTTAATATCTCATGTAGACATTCTTTCAGACTTGTTGGATCTTTCGGTACCTTTATACTGTATTTTCTTTACAGAGCCCGATTCGCCCCCGCGTGATCTGACCGTAGTGAGAACCACATCCTCCACCGTCACTCTCAGCTGGTCACCACCGGAGAAACCCAATGGCATCATCCGACAGTATGAGGTCACGTACAGCAACGGAACGTACAGCGACACGGTCAACAGCACGTCAGCCGGCGTCACGCTGCGCTATCTGAAGCCATACACGTACTACAATGTGACGGTCCTTGCGTATACACAACATGGCCACGGAGAGCAGATATCTGATACTCTTCAGATGCTTTCAGGAGAGGATGGTGAGTCAGTGTGCGTGTGTTAATATTTCATTTAAACTGCTTGATGAATGCAGAAGCCAACAAAACAACCACTTTCATGCAGTTCTGTGTCCTTATGTGTGAATCAGTTAGTATACTACAAGTTTAATTTATTATTATAAAGTAGACTAAATTATTATTTTAAGTATACTTTTTTGTAGTAGGTATTCTTATCTTAATGTACTAATAGTTAATTTAGATTATAAGTGTACGATTCTGGTACTAATTGGGACCACATTGGCGCACTTTTCTAGTTTATGAAAGTATACTTTCAAGTATACTTTAAGTGTAACAGTAAAAAACTTGTTTACAACTATTTTTTGGTTCGTACTGTAATTATACTACAAGCGAAAATAGTTTACTTGTTCAATTCTTATGGAAGTACACTACACTAGGTATACTATATACTAGTTTTTATACTGCAAGAATATTTTCTCTGAACTTAAAATCATACTTACAGTATAGTTTAATATTTAACATTGAACATGAATGTTTATAAGACAGTATGTAGAATAAAGTATTAAGTAGGCATCGCAATCACAACACTAAACATAACTACAAGCCTAGTTCACTTAGAATACTTTATTATAATTTTAAGAGTCTTCTTTAAAAGTTTGAGGACAGACTGCCACTATAATAAGAATACTGTAGTTTTAAGTATCTTTCTGAGAAGTACATAAAAAGTCGACTGAGAGTTAACCTACTTTTTTATGTTAAACAAGTAGGCTACTATTACATTTAAAAAAAAATATTTTACAGGAAATGGATTGTATTTTTTATAGGGCTGTCAAACGATTCATTGCGATTAATCACGTCCAGAATAAAAGTCTGTCTGTGTACTGTGCATATTAATTTAGTATTTATAAACACATACACGTACACAACATGTATATATTTAGAAAAAGTTTGCATGTATTAATTTATATTTGCCTATAATTAAGATTATATGTAAATGTTTTTAAAATCACATTAAAATTTCATCTTTTTCTTAAATAAATGCAATGTTTTTATAAATTCTAAATAAAAATACACAGTAAACAGCATATATTATGATTTCCCAAACTTTTATTCTGGATGCGATTAATCGTGATTAATCGTTTGAAAGCCCAATTTTTTTATAGTATTTAACTTTTTTTTAATGAAAATCAATGATTTGCATGTTGTTCTATGAAGGCTGTTATGCACTTAAAGTTAATAGTATTTGTACAAATCCAAAATTAATTCACTAGTTTGTTCTGTCTGTGGCAGTGCCTGGCAGTCCACCTTCCGATCTGATCTATGAGAGCATCGGATCCAGCGAGGTAAACGTCTCATGGTCTCCGCCGCTTCTCGCAAACGGCATCATTCTGTTCTACAATGTGGATTACTGGAACGCCACACACGCTCTGAACAAAACCACATCCGTGCCCTTCGCTGTCCTGTCCAACCTGAGGAAGTACACGCGTTACCGGGTCAGCGTTCAGGCCGCCACACGAGTCGGGATGGGCAACCACAGCAGTGAGATACTGAACATCACAACACTGGAAGACAGTGAGTGTTTGTTTTTCTTAAAGGAAGTAGAAATATGCGTATAATGAACGTTTTCCTCTCTAGAGTCTCTCTGGTGAAGGTATGAGGGATGTGAAAGGATCGATTCCTAATTTGCCGAATTTCATTACCGTTCTATTTCTTCTCTCATAGGACATTACAGACAGCATTCTGGGAGTTTAATGGGACGTCATCGACATGTTTTCTCACATTTAATCCTTTTGGTTGTTTGATTTACAGATCTGTATGCTGGACGTTCGCTGTATGCATTTATTCTCCCAAACTTCCTTCATGTCTGTACACATAAGAGTCTTTCTCCGCTGTGGCGTGTCAGTCCCTTGTTTAGGGTCTGGTAACCAATCGTGAATGTTTTTCCTAAATGACAGCACCCAGTTCACCTCCAAAATTACTAGCCGCCAGGAAATTGTCAGATACAGAAGTGGAGTTGTCCTGGCAAGCTCCGGACGAGGCCAACTCAGAGATCTTGTATTATGTAGTGAGAGTTTGGTGAGTTATTTAAAAAGTCCTACATTCAAAGTCTACAGAGAGGATCTCGCTTTTGAGGGCTACAACTATGTTCGATAGGAATCTGAGCTCTGAGCTTGTGGCGAATGTGACTGAAACATCAGTGGTGGTCAGTGTTGATGGGCCGGGTCAGTATAACGCCTCGGTCAGCAGCTGGACTCGACTGGGAGATGGAGGACTGTTGATTTACATCACGTTCAGCACCTTAGAATCAGGTAAATGTGAATGATAGGGGTATCACAATATTGACAATTACTATGAGCAGTATTATATGATAATATCGTAAGTATTATATGACCCTCCAACATAGAAGTTGTGATAATGCACCCATTTAACATGAAGAGACACAACGGTTATGAACACTCTTTCTACATGAAACACTTTCATTTTTAACCTTGCGTTCTCACTGAGACTTGATCTTTTTCTATGATGCAGCTCCATCGGACCCTCCGCAGAATGTGTCATACATGCTCCTCACGACCTCTACAGTACGTCTCAGTTGGTCTCCGCCGACCGAACCCAACGGCATCATCCAGTTCTACACCGTCTACTACACAGACAATGACACGCTCTTTACACAGGTGCATACATACATATGTATACCTCAAATCACATCTTGACGTTTTTTCATCTCTGTCAAGCTGTGCATTTGATGATAACATTTATTTTGTTCCCGATGATTTGTAATCAGTGTTGGGTGTAACTTAAATTAAATTACTCTTCATTTGAAAAAGTAAAGTAAGGGATAAGTCCTTATGTTTTCTACAATTCACTTCTGATGTAATTAAAATTAATACTTTGTGTAATATTTGTCTGGAATTAACATAAAAATTCAAAGTCTAGCTTTAAAATCCCTGCTTTTATGTATTATTCTCACATTTGTAATACTTTGGTCAGTTAATAATAAAACTTTATGTAGTTTAATATTACTTATTTGAATGACTTAAGAGTGACGTTTCATCTCCATCCTTGAACACTTGACTAATCGAGCTTAATGTAGGATATAGAGAGTAATTAGTAATAATTAATGAATTAACTATTCGGAGCGAGTCATTTGTACATTAATCTAATTACACTGTTGATTAGTAACTAGTAGTTCATTACTTTTATCAGAGTAACTTGCCCAACACTGTGTGTAATACAAATTCAATTAGTGAAGTTACACTAAAACTAAAAAAAAAACCACATTTACCTTTAACGTGATGTGAAGGTTGTCTAGAAAGGATTTCATGTGCATCATTAAAAGGGCTTTAGAAATAACATTAACATTTTGTTGTTACTTTATGTGAAGAGATGTTATTGTACGTACACAAAATCAGACAGACATGCACATACACTTTAATCTCACAATCCCCGATATACACTGTTGGATGTAACAGTGTAATTAGCTACTGTGATTAAATTACTTGTAAATAGGAATGAATTGTAATTACAGTTACTTTTGAAGTAATTAAACGTAATACCGTGTGTGATATATGTGTGTGCAATAGTGGAATTGACATCCAAATTCAAAGTCATCTTTAATGTATAATTCCCACATTTGTAATACTTTGTCAACTAACAATAATATTATTTGTAGTTTTATATTATTTATTTTATTGAATTAAAAGCGACTTTTTGAAAGAGGGATTTGTACAGTAATCTATTTACACTATTGAATATGTAATTAGTAATTAGTAACTAGTAATTCATTACTTTTTCAGAGCAACTTGCCCAACACTGCCGATATAATGCTAATGTCGTTGTGCACTAAATGATCAGGTTCTCTCTCTTTGTCCTTTTATAGAGGATCCCGGGTTCAGATCACGGCTGCGTGCTGTCTGATCTGATAGCAGGACAGACGTACAGTGTGTGGATGAGTTCCAGCACTTCTGCTGGTGATGGGGAAGTGTACAGCCCCCCTCTCAACTTCACTACACTAGAGGAGGGTCAGTGGCCTCATACGCTCGGGGCAGAATCACACCTCTGCGTCACTTTTCCAACCGATTACTCTAAAAAAATCACGCCGAAACACACAGCGCAGATTCAGCACATCCTGTGAAAGGAGACCGCTTCCTTCCGACTGCAAACTGGGACCGTCGAGCCTCTATCAGGCGTGTGTTTGATCTCAAACCTCCAGACGATCTCAGCTTGAGTTTCCTCTTACAGGATTTGTTGAGAAATAGAAAACCTTTTTTCTTTCTAGTTTCTGGGAACTTCATATTTCATTGCTGGTGAGGATAATTCATTCTGACGAAAGAAGGGTTTCAAAGGGTTGAAGCTGAAGGGTCGTTTCTCATCGCTAAACAGAAAAGCACAAATAATATATATATATATGACTAACTATATAACTATAAAATTCTTTCTTGTCACTTTGGTCAGATTGCCCCCAAATCCATGCCATTGGTTATTCATGGCGCAAAAAATATGAAACTTCAGCTCCGTATGGTTTCATCTTCAGGTCAGTTTTTGTGTGATTTTGGTGAAAACGGGCGCAGAGGTGACCTTCTGAACCAAATGAAGGCTTTCTCCCCGGTGTCTGAGAAAAGTGTTTCGTTGAAAGCAACAATGATAGCTGTTTTGTTTACGGTCGCGTGGGATTGATTTGGAGTTTTTGGAAAGCCGTCCATCTTCAGCAGCTCAGTTCAGTCCAAATCAGTCGACAAGATTCATGAAGGATTTTAACATCTGGCTTGTTTTGTTTCTCCTTTCCTCTCCGTCTCTGATGTTTTACCTTGATTCTGAATTTTGCAGGTTGTGTTGGAGTTTGTTTAACATTTGATCATTTCTACAGATGTGTGTAATATTGATCTGTTTGTGTGTAATGTTGCATATGTGTTTGTACTAAATATCATATTTTCTATTAGCGATTTCGCTGTACGATGCAAAACATGTTCTCTGCTGTTTCTTTACAGTATTGTCTCTGCAGTGTTGTTTTATTGTTGTTTGAAGTATTTGTGGATACAAATAATGCTGTGCACATCTAATGGGTAAACCTCATGAAGAAATGTCCATTTTTACCACGAAAATACACAGAAGAAATAATGTTTTGCACACGGAGCATGTTTGAAGACCATTAAGATTTGTCGCATTGTGTCATTTTTTACTAAATAATTGAGCTCATTATTGCGATGTGAAAAATCTCATTCTCACTACACAGTATTCATCCCAGGCACAAATATTTATTTGTTTTTTCTAGGGCTGTCAAACGATTAATCGCATCCAGAATAAAAGTTTGGGTTTACATAAAATATGTCTGTGCATATTAATTTTGTGTTTATTAACACATCCACATACATGCCTATATTTAAGAAAAATCTAAATATTTATAAACGTTTATATATCATTTCAATTATTGGTAAATATAAATAAATATGTGTAAATGTTTCCTACGTATTCATGTGTATGTGTTTGTGTTTATAAATACAAAATTAATACGCACAGTACACAGACATATATTATGTAAACACAAACTTTTATTCTGGATGCGATTAATCACGATTAATCGTTTGTCAGCCCTAAACCATTTAAATAATGACAGTGTGAATTGTCTTAAAATTGTCCTAAAAATATCCTTTTAAAAAAAAAAAAAAATCAAAATATAATTTTGTATTTTTTCTGACATTTCTTCTGAGATTTTCATCTCACCGTTCATGTCACAGCACAGAAACGCATTGTGTCACAGTTTCTCACACTTCAGTTTGGGGAAGGAACGATCATTTTGCACTTCCCTTCTCTAAAGCGTAACCGTTGGCCATTCGTCAAATATATTCATTTTATATCTCTTTCGCCTCCTGCAGTACCGAGCGGTCCGGTCCACAACCTTACCGCTAAGGTCTTCAGCTCCACGGCTGTGGTGATCAGTTGGGATCCTCCTCTGGAGCCCAATGGTAAAGTGTTCTACCTGCTCAATTTGGAAGAGGCGGGCACGAGCCATCCCTCCATCAACCGGACGCTCAACGCCACCCTCTCCACCTCGACCACAGAAAACATCTACCTGTTCACCAAGCTCAGGAAGTACTTTCCATACGTCATCAGAGTTACCCCATCGACGGGCGCGGGGGCGGCCGTAAATCACACCACGATGCTGCACCTGCGAACCGATGAAGATGGTATGCACGCAGCAGTCCTGTATTCCTGCTTATTCTTCAGAGCAGGTCCACTGAAATGTTCGGGTTTGTGCGTCTTCTAGTTCCAGGTTCTCCTCCATTCCCAGGAGCTAGCAGAAATCTCTCTTGGGCTTCCATCTATGTGACGTGGTTTCCTCCAGCGGAGCCCAACGGAGAGATCATAGATTATGCCATCGTGCTGCAGGGGTCTGGAGGCGTCCACAAAAACTTCACCCCTGAAACTCATGTAACGCTGACAGATCTCACTCCATTCACACCTTACAATCTCTCAGTCGCTGCGGTGACCCGGCTGGGCGTCGGGCCGGCTGTGATCATACCCCTGCATACTGATGAAGCAGGTTAGATGATCTGTGCCATGATTATACTTTAAATGATGAATATCCAGACTTTAAACATGGACGTTTGATGTGTGATATGGTTTTAACATTTTCAGTAATCATGTTTTTTATTGTGCATTCCAATTAATATCAATCAGACCGCAGGTCGTTTGTTTTGATTTAAGCCATAATAACTAAACAAATACAGCTAACTAACACAATAAAAACAGGATGAGTTAAAAAAAACCATGATTTTTGGAAGTTGTTTCATTTTGGAACCAAACTCTTCACGTGTTGTTTGATAGTTGAAATCTGAAAAAAGTATAAATCTAAGGCAGGGTTGTAACCAAATGATTTTAATACTTTAAAAAGTTACGTATATGCACACAAATTTGTGTGCGTGCTTGTGCTTTGACGTGGAAGACGATCATGTGCATGAGGTTATCATTTTCAGGTTTTAATGAAGAGTTTGGTTCCAAAATGAGATAACGTTCAAAAATCATGTTTTTATTTTGTTATCCTGTTTTAATTGTGTTGGTTAGCTGTATGTTGGTTAGCTGTATGTTTTGCTGTATGCAAAACAAACGACTGCAGCACAATAAAAAACATGATTTTTAGAAATTGTTAAAAAATATTACACATCAAACTTCCAAGTTTAAAGAATATAAATTATAAATTAAGAAGGATAACATGTTTCTAAAATCATGTTTTATATAATGTTTTCTTGATTTTCTTGTGTTTTATTGTGCTAGTGAACTGTATTTTTGGAGTTATTAGTTTGATTGATATTAATTGGAATGCACAATAAAAAACATTTAAAAAAATCTCATTTTGAAACCAAACTCTTCAAATATTATTATTTATATTTAAATATTTATATTAAAACATAGTTCAAATTCATGTTACAAACCTTATTCATTCCTATATTGTACATCACATTATTATCAAGCTTCCTCATTTTGCACTTTTCTTTATTATTGTGCATCCCTTAAGTGTATGTTTTTTAGGCTTGTGATATTTATGCAATACAATTTTTTATTTAATATCTTAACTTTAAAACCAATTTCAAGCCAAATTATACAAGACATCGTGTGTTTGCCTTTACATAACATTTTACAAATGCATTTCGCAGACATTTTGATTCAAAGTGACTTACATTCATGATATACTTTTGTTTTTGAGCAGCATGTGCGTTCTCTGGGATTGAACCCTTTACCGATTGATCTACATGTTTAATGTCTCGTCTGTCTGCGTGTTCAGGACCGATGTCCCCACCACGCAATCTCAGTATATTCAACCACACTTCAGATTCTGTTTGGCTTCAGTGGGAACCCAGTCTGGAACCCAACGGAATCGTTCAGCATTACGGCTTCAGAATACTGGAACTGAACACGTACACCATCAGATATCAGGTGCACACCTGTGTTCATGTTTATATGTGAGCCTGGTCTTAAGTAGCACAGGGATATTTCTGGCAATATTTGGATCAAAAATTTGATGTTTCTTTATGCAAAAATTATTAGAATATTAAGTAAAAAATTATATTCCATGAAGAAATTTTGTAAATTTCCTACGTATATATATATATATATAAAACTTTATTTCTGTGAGTGGCTGCAGCACAATCGCGAACAAAAATGGCCGGAAACAGGCTTCGCTGCTGACCGCTCTTTGGGAATAACCCACTCAAGTTTGGTATCTATGTAAAGCATAGAATTTTAGCTTTCGGGTCATTCTACAACGTCATTACACCTGAAAGCCAATAAAGAGTGTTAAAACAAACCTGTTTCTTCTTGGCAACAGCCTGCAACCTAGCCTCTGATGGACAACTTTAAAGACCATTTTCTCAATATTATGATTTTTTGCGCCCTCAGATTCTTATTTCTTGGCCAAATATTATCCTGTCATTAATACCAAACATCAATGGAAAGCGTATTAATTAAGATGATCTATGATTAAAAAAAAATACTCTTATTACTGGTTTTGTGGTCCAGAGTCACCTGTGAATTTTTATATTAAATTCACATACGCGTGTTATCTCCAGAACTCATCAGATGCATCCACACATGCAGAACTGAGAGGCTTCAGACCTCATAACTCATACGAGATCAGCGTCAGCACACAAACCAGGGCTGGAAACGGAGAGCAGTACAGCTTACCTGTCATATTCACCACCAATGAGTCAGGTAACGCACAGAAGCGTACCATTGATCGATTTTTCGGGATTAAAGTGGAACTTGAATTCACATCACAACCACCCCCATCTTCTGAATGTTACAGTGTCAGATGCAGTTGGGAATCTGACGTGCTCCGGATTGGATTGGAATTCGGTGTATATGGAATGGGAGCCTCCGGTTCATCCAAACGGAGAGATTCTGCATTACCTCATCCGCTCTGGAGATCAGGAGGAGGAGGTTCATTCCCTCACGCTCCCATACACAGTGGTCCACACCTTCAACGGTCTGTCACCAGATGCCTTCTACATCATCAGCGTGGCGGCAGTAAATTCAGCCGGAGCGGGAGAGGAGGCAAACTGCACGGCACAAACTCCATCAGAGTCGGGTACAGTGTCCTGACGGTTTCATTTAAATTATCAAGTGCAGTACAAGAATCAAGATGAGCCGCAGCTGTAGCGCTGTGATGCTTTATGAGAGAAGTTTTAGGATGCTTACATGGAAATGAGAGTGGCATAGTTTACTCTTTATCCCTCATCATTTGGCTTCATCTCGACTTATTTATAAATGTCATAAACAGTCCAAAATGAAAAGTGAGTGAATATGCAGAGCTAACTATACATCAAACCCAAAAAACTATGTTTGAAATTAGAAAATGATGCAACAAAATTAAATTGCATTAAATAATAATAACAATGCAAAACATTAGAAGAAACACACTACTAACTTTATACAACATTACTTTTTTTATATTTTTGTTTATTTTGTTTTATTTTTGGACATTGCATACATCTTAACAACATAAACAAAAGTTACGGCGAATGCGCTCTTTTGTAACCCCAACCTTACTTGCGGTACACATGCACAAACAATAGAGTTCTTGTTGATTATTTCTGATAACAATCAAATGAAACTAGGCTAAACTTGTCTCTCCATTATTTTGAATTTAGACTGCGATACCAGGCTCAACCACTAGATATCAGTGTCCCGTACGGTTTCTTCAAATGCGTCAAAACTACAGGACCCATTCAACAAATTGTTTATTTAATAAAATGAACATACAACAGAATTCAACAAATCGTATATTAAAAACAATTATTATGAAATAACATAATTATATAAATTGATATTTACATAAAATTACATGAAATATAAATAGTTAGTAATAGTAATATTATTAGACACTAGCCAAACACAAACCGGAAGGTAACTAGGGGTCATCGTGCGCGTGTCCTATGAAACAGCCTATAACACAAAAATTCACTTTTCAAAATAATATCTTTCTTCTGTCTGACTGAAGTCAAATAAGTAATAAATGAAGTGATGTTGTCTTCCTCTCTCTATCAGTTCCTGGTCCCCCCCAGTCCCCGACAGTAACGGAGGTCTCCTCTGACAGCGTGTCTCTAATCTGGCAGCGTCCGGCCCGCGTGCCCGGTCTGTTACAGGGTTACAGCGTGGAGATTCAGAGATTGGCTAGACACTGTCGGATGAAGGAAGATACGGAGTCGTGTGTGGAGAGTGAGGTCATGGAGTGGGTGGATGGAGAAACCAACGGAGTCACACTCTCATCTCTGCTTAAATACAGAGAATACCGCATCCGAGTGCTGGCGTTCACCAGAGCCGGACCTGGAGAACCTTCGGGGTGGATCCACACGCAGACGCTTGCTGGAAGTATGCGTGTACATGCGCACGAATCCACCCAAAACTCAAGCCTGGCTTTTTCTCACTTCATGTGTTTTGTCTCAGATCCTGATGCTCCTCCTGGTCCCATCTCAGTAGTTCCGTCTGCCACCGGGTTAAAGGTGGAGTGGGAGGAACCCTCGGTCATCTCAGGGCCCACATCATACCTTATCGACATCATTGCTGTGAGTTCACAAACATGAAAACATCAACTGGATTCTCTGTTTTGTCCTATGACTGTTTCCTCGTTCTCTTGCAGCTGGACGGCTCTGGAGCTAACGTTAGTTTGGTACGACACTCAGAGGAGATCCGGGCGGTGGTTGTGGGAGACCTGACGGCGTTTACGTTGTACTCTGTGACTGTCACCGCCTTCACAGGGAGTGTTTCCAGCGCACACGGGGATGGCAAAGCATCCCAACCCGTCCTCATCAGGACCCTGGAGGACGGTGAGGAAACCTCTACATGCTCGTGATTGATTTTCATTAAACAAATCTTTCACAAGCAAGTTCTCATCGTATTTGTGTTCTCCCAGAGCCCAAAGATCCACCTCAAAATGTGACCTTGACTGTAAATCCGGGCGAAGTGACACGGGTCTACCTGACGTTCTCTCCGCCGGATGAGCCCAACGGAAACATTAGCGCGTACCACGCTGCCGTCTACCGCGACGGACAGCTAGTTTTCAGTATCAACAGCCTGCCATTGGTCAGCAACCCTAACAACACCATGACCACTGTCATTGAAGGACTGCAGGGCGGATTCAACTACAGCATACGGGTAATCACTTCCACAGACTAATTCAGACCAGTTTTCAAATGCATATGGAGCACTAAGTTGTGTTGTGTTCGTTTTCGGACTTGAAGACGTTGTTATCGTCACATGATAAAATAGTCACTTGTATGTGATGGTTGCAGATAGCAGCAGTGAATGGAGCAGGTTTAGGACCAAGTTCCGAAGTCCAGGTCACCACTGGTGTAAAAGGTATGAGAAATCTGATTTCGATCCGATGATTTGTTTTCTGAAGTGACTGTCGTTTTGAGATTCCGATGGGTTTATTTAGCCCCCCCCAAGCCGACGAGGAGGCCGCGGGTCGCTGTGAACAACGCAGGTCTTGTCTTCACAACCTCCAACACCATAACCATTGAGATGCCCGAATGCTTCTTCACTGATGACCACGGACCCATCCAGAGAGTCCAGGTCATTGTTTCTGAGCCGGCAGGTATAACAAATGACATTTCACATTATATACGATAAATCCACCTCATAATAGACCAGCGGTGGGAAAGAGCTTATTGGTGTCCTCTTGATGCAGTGATGGACTACGGCAATCTGTCCAACTGGAAGAGTGTTTTCCTCCAGCCCACCGCTCCGTATCTGACCGATGAGGGATTTGTGAATCCGGCATGCTCTGAGAGATCTGAACGCACGACCACACATGCAAACACATACGTGATAGGAGAGGACGAAGGCTGTTTGTCTGAAGATGCTCGGATGCTGTGTAACGGACCTCTTAAACCCAAAACATACTATGTGTAAGACACAAGCAGCTAATTTTGTTTTGTTTATTTAAAAAATGTAACCCAGTTAAGTGTTCACGATTGTACTCTAGATTCAAATTCCGGGCGACAAATATCCGTGGGCAGTACACCGATTCTGACTATTCAGAGAGGATTAGAACTGCAGGTATGGACGTATGAAACGGGTGTTTACTGACTGCTGTGGCGTGCATTTAAAAAAAAAAAAATGCAGCGTTACACCGTTTCTTTCAGATGACCAACTGTTCACTCGTGATGAGCAGATCATTCTGGGAGTTGTGCTCTCTGTGTTTTTGCTTGTGTTTCTGATCCTGATTATATACTGCTCTGTGAGGTATGCGATGCAATTTCCATAAAATACTCAAAGACCGTAAGATTTATCACTTTTAGCAACTAGACTCTCTAACCCCTCCAATCCCAGAATACACCGGAGGCAGAAGGAAGGCGGGACATACTCTCCACGCGAGGCTGAGATCTTCGAGACCAAGTTCAAGCTGGATCAACTCATCTCTGTGGCCGACATGGAGTTTAAAGAAGAGAAGATTAACCGGTACGACCTGTGACATCACACACATCTGCGTACACGATTCCTCACTCACTCACTCACTTTCTCATCCACTCATATCTTCACTAATTAATTCACATTTATTTAATCAATCTTCTATATATTTCATTTATTCAATTTCTCGCTTGATTTCACTAATTCACTAACTCACTGCCGTGTGTTCTCAGGTACTCCTCTTTCTTCTTTAGAAGAAAGGAGATTTTTGTCATCCAGTAAGTAAACCGTGATGTTGGTGTGTCCCTGATGCATGACAATATTTAACATAGTCACTGTCGTTTCTATACACGTGCGTGTGTGTGTGCTGTTAGTTGCTGGTGTTGAGTCGGTTCTTCACGATTGTGTTGTAATGTCTTTTATTGAACATACTACATTATGTACAAAGCAGTAACACAGCGCTGTTCTGTTTTATAGTGTAGCTGTGTCGTTTTTGCTTTTTTGTGGTTCTACTAGAAGAAACATACTGTACTTGCTAGTGTGTGTTTCTTAAATTAGATCAGTGGTTCTAAAACTGGGGGCCCCAAGATGGACAGGGGGGGGCACCGATTGTTTGGCATTATATGAAATGTAGAAATGCATAAATTAAATACAATCATATAAAACATCACCAACCAATCATTTTGATGTTCCAGCGTTGTTTAACAGAATTTGTTTTTCTCTTAATTCAAATTCAAAAATGAGATTATAAGTATTTATATTGGGAAGAGGGCGCAAAGGGATGCACAAAGGGAATTTCCGAGTTCCTAATTTTCGAGAACCACGGAATTAGACCATGTTGGAATAAGATTTCAGGTCTTATTTGATATTTAATGTGGAAAAGAAGCATAATGTTCATTGTTCTTGGCTCTAAACACATTTTTTTCTGTGTTTTGTTACAGGCTGCTGAGTTACAGGAAATCTCTCAGGTAAGTGAGAAGGTCGCTTGTTTCAACCTTTATTTATATGATTGTTTATATTTCAGTCCATAAGACACCAGCATCTGTTTGTTTATCTGTAAAGTGTTTACCCATGAGCACCCTCTGAGAAAATCTGCTCTGTTTGTTTATGGTTTTGTGGGTGTTTTTATGCACATTTACAGGCCAATCAGTAAGAAATCGTTTCTTCAGCATGTGGAGAATCTTTGTGCCAATGACAACGCCAAGTTTCAGGAGGAGTTTGCTGTAAGCTTCAGTGTTTGTTGTTGTTTTGTGTGGGTGGGTGAGAGAGAGAGAGAGCAGTAGAGAAGTGTAAAATGAGTTTCAGTGATTTAAAATGGATGGGCAGAGTTATGTGTTCAAGACAGCATGATGGATGGATTTCTTCCTGGTGTCTTTTATAAAAGACCATTTTCTGTTGTGTGTTACAGGAATTGCCAAAGTTTCTTCAGGATTTGGCCACGTCGGATGCTGACCTGCCCTGGAATCGCTCCAAGAATCGCTTCACTAATATTAAACCCTGTACGACAGATTCCGCCTCATTTACACACTCCTAAAAACAGCGCAATCAAATTTTGACATCCTTTACTTCACTTTGCTTCAGTCCGAACTAGGAAGACCGTTCACAAACAAAACACAACCTGTATGCTGTCACTGTCCTTTGGTCAATGAATTCAGATATTCCTCAAAATCGTATTTCATGTACACAGAAATACATTTACAGTACGTACATTTAGTCATTTAGCAGACTGTTTTGTCCAAAGCAACTTACCAATGAAGCAATTGGAACATGATAAGGACTACAAAAAGGTTTTTTTTTATAAAAACGTTATATAAGTTTAGACTGTTGTGAGTAAATGACAAATGTACACGGTTGGTTGAAGTAACATTCCTTTTAACATGGAAACTTAAAACGCATTTTTTCTCATGTTTGTTTCAGACAACAATAACAGAGTGAAGTTACTGTCTGAACCTGGAATGCCGGGATCTGACTTCATCAATGCCAGTTTTGTGTCTGTAAGAGCAGTGGGAAAGCATGCACACGTCACGATCTGTGATCTTCATACCGCAGCCGAACGCTCATCTGACATCTGTGTTCTTCTCTCAGGGTTATCTGTGTCCCAATGAGTTCATAGCCACGCAGGGTCCACTGCCCAGTACAGTCGCAGACTTCTGGAGGATGATTTGGGAGACAGGGACCAAAACCATCGTCATGCTCACACAGTGCTTTGAGAAGGGCCGGGTATGTTTGGACTGTAGGGTTTTTTAGGCAGTTATTTAAAGATGTTTATGTCATGGGGATTTTGTTTTTGGAATAAAAAAAGAATGATTAAAATTGCTCAAAATAAATAAAACCAAAACCAAAACCAAATGAGACATGAAGAGTTTGGAGGTGTTAAATGAATGTAGATTGTAGAGGTCAAATAATCCGGATTTGGGTGAATTTGATGTGAAATGTTCGTTTGGATTGCAGACTTGACAAATCTGAGATCTGTTTGAGAGATTGTTGTTATCTCTTCTGAAATGGAGACATTTGTGAGATTTCTGACTCTCTTTCCTGGTTTGGGAGAAATATTTGAGACTAAAGCACATTGAGTCCGAAATATCTGTGCGTTGAAAATGAAATACGACCTCACGTTGTGTCAATCACATTTACACACTGCCTCAGATATTTTCGTCCTTCATAAAGAATTCGGACCAGATTCGATTTCTTGCATTGTTCGCATTCGTCAAGCATTTTGAGAGGCCTTTTTTTAACAATTCAGAGACACCGTACAAACGAAACCCAAATACGAAAAAACACATACGAAAATTTCGGCCTGTATGTGCAAAGACCTTAAGTGTAAACAAAGGTTTCTGTTTGCTCTCCTTTTCATCTCGTTGGTTTCCAGGAGAAACTGAGATATTGAAGAAATAAACTTTACCTTTTAAAATCCCCAATAACAGAAGAATATCATTTTCAAAATCTGTTGGAAAAACACAATCACAACTTAACTGGAAAATATTCTGATTGGTCGTTTCAGATTCGCTGTCATCAGTATTGGCCGGAGGACAATAAACCCGTCACTGTGTTTGCTGACATCATCATCACTAAACTCACAGAGGACGTGCGACCTGATTGGACGGTTCGATCACTGAGAGTGGAGAGGGTAACACTATTTAATAAATAGCCTGACGTGATGACATCATTTTGTTCCGTGTGAATGCAAAACTGTGTATATCTTGAAAGCTAATATTTACAGACAGACGGGATTGATGGATGATCTCTCTCTCTCTCTCCAGCATGGTCACTACATGATTGTCCATCACTTCAACTACACATCATGGCCCGAACACGGCGTTCCGGAGTCCAGCTCCCCTCTAATCCAGTTTGTCAAAGAGGTCCGTTCCAGCAGAAATCATGACAACACAACCATAGTTGTGCACTGCAGGTACACCAGACGCTTGTTTAGCGCCGCTCCCCTTTCTTACAAGATCTACTGTACATACATAACAGGGCATGTATGAAGCTCAGCTGTTCTGTATGTGTGAGTACAGCGCTGGTGTGGGAAGGACGGGTGTGTTCATAGCTCTGGATCATCTCATTCAGCATGTGAGGGATCATGACTTCGTGGATATCTACGGTCTGGTTGCGGAGCTGCGCAGTGAGAGAATGTGCACGGTGCAAAACCTGGTAAAGCCTTCACAAACACTTCTTTTCCTCTTTATATGGCAGACGCAGAATAGCGGTGTGCTCTGATGTTGTTGTGTTCCTCTGGTTCAGGCTCAGTATATGTTTCTGCATCAAAGCACGATGGACCTGCTGACGGCTAAGGGAAACAGTCAGTCCATCTGGTTTGTCAACTACTCCGCTCTGCAGAAGATGGACTCGTTGGATGCCATGGAAGGTTTGGAAGGCCATGGAAGGTCTTTATCATCGTAAAGTAGTGCTACATGTACAGTCCTGTTGAAGATGCTAATATTGTCCTCGCCTTCAGACACGATTAGTTTCTATGGCGACGCCGAAATGAGTCCATGTGTTTCTTTGGTGTTGATTTTTAATTGCTTCATTAAATCGCAGCACGACTGCTGTATGACTTCCTCTGACTCCGAGTATGTGATGCATAAAGATCCTGTTCGATCTTCTCAGGTGATGTGGAGCTGGAGTGGGAGGAGACAACAATGTAACGTGAGGAAGCTTTTCTCTTGTCAGCTGTTCATCTTTGTCTGATGGTTGTGAGGAGAACCTCATGAAAGCCCCACGGACGCTGGGACTCGAGACCTCGGGGCCAAACAGAGAACATAAGAGGAGAGTAACTCTCTAATTCAGACAAACAAACACACAATTCCTTCACTAATCTGATCTCGGTTTCACACTCTTCTTTATATCTAGCAGACGGTCTCATCCATCAAAGGTTTTTCAAAGTTCTTCCATCACCTGTAATTCTTTTATTTCTACCTACGATATGTGATGAGAACCTCCTACGTATGGACTCAAAGCAGAACAGACACGGACGTATTTGCTTTTAAAGAATGTGAGAGTTTAGAGCTGTAAATGTAAAGAGCTGGATGTTTTATGGTATTTAGAATGAAATGTACGAGGAGAAGGAAACCGTAAGGAATTTATTCCCGATTTTTTAAACAAAACCAGAATGAACAGTCGGGACACAATTATAATTATTTAACATTGTTTGTCATGAAATGATAAGGTCATTTCGTGTTTTTTTTCCATAGTCATTCACACTTAAAGTTGTGAGTGTGAGAACTCTTCACATATTGTGTGATGTTGTGTTCACAGCTAGAAAACGGCACTAATTCTTTGTAAATGTTTGTCTTTTTCACACGTACAAGATATTTTTCCCGTGAGGTTGAAAACATGTAGAAATCCATCAGGAGTAATGCCGTGTCATTTATATTTGACCGCTGGGAGACTTTGAAATAAACATATTTTGTTAAGTTTTGCTTGGGCATAATAAGATACCGATTGTCCATGTGAAGAAATTTGTAAATAATTACTGGATCAATCTTTTAGTTGTCCTTTCTTGCTTTATTCACAATGTGAGGTACTAACATTTATGGTCTCACAAACTTAGTCAAATGTCTTTGCTTTATCATTAATTATCAAGCCAAACTGTGTCAGGAGATGAAATACTTTTTGTTGTGTGTATATTTGAAAATATTTGTGTTTTGAAATATATTGCTTTTCTTTCAAAGACAACGCAGATGTTTTTCGAGTACAGTACTATGTTTCATTACAGTACAACAGCGAATGTGTTACAAGATGGCACAAATTATTATTTAATAATGTATAAATAATATAAATTAGGTAACTGCACATTTACATTATATAATGGAAATAAACTGATGTTTGGCGATTGTTGCAAACATGAACTTCGGATGAGAAAGTAGGTATGATTAATTATTTTGTTTATTAAGTTGTTTCACGGTGACGTTGTGTGTAAAAAGTTGATATTTAAATTGTTTTTGTGGCAGTTTTCAGTTCCAGCTAATGGTGGTGTAGTTCATATTTATTCATGTAAATAAATGCTATTGTTTATAATTAATTCTCAATAATTAGGCAACACTCAAATGTCAAGTTTAATCGATGTGCCAGCTCCATAAACGCATACTGGATCCATTCAACAGTATTAGAAAACATTTATCCAAACAACGGTTTTCCTCGTAACCGAGTACATCATAATTACAGCCAACATTATGCTATTTCTTTTTTTCTTTAAAGAACAGAAACACAAACACCATTTGTTTTCCTTGTCTTCACGTTTAATGATTCAGCTATTGTGAAATTGCATTTACTGTACAGGATATGAATATGAGCGTATCAAGTATCTTTATGCTATATAAAACTTTATAATAGTGCTCAATACAAATATAGATTGTAAAAACCTGTGAGATTGGACCATTGCTTTGACCTTCATCAAGGTCACATTGACCCCAGTCAAAAGTGAATGATGAATTCAGACACATTCATTCCTCCTGGGTTGTGTTGTGTGAAATAGATTTTGAAGAAGAATTTGCGTTGAGAATGATGAGACTGAAACTAAGCCAAATGGATCTTAGAGTTTTTTGGAGTTAATGAAAGTTTTTCCAGAAAAAAAGCAGTGAAGGTCAACAACTTTCCAGTAAAGAAATGAAATGTTTTTGGAGTGTGTTCGGTGAATGTGTAATGTTCTTGAACACATGACGGAGAGGATATCAGTCGTACCCTATTGAATACACACGGCTGTGCAAACCTTACAGTAAAGCTTTCGATCATCCTACTTCACGAATAAATAGATTTATAAATACATTTTTTGCTGCTTTTCTGTAGTATCTGTGTCCAAGCACAGAATGACATCATTTTAAATAATGCCTTGAAAAACAATATGCAAAATGAAAACTAGCTATTGTGATTCAAAACAAACCAAATTAAAATAGTAACATAAATATTAGCATCTGAAATATACTCTTAATTAAATATCTGCACATGAACATATGAAACCGTTGTGACATGCAATACACAAAACATGACTTCTAAGTTGCAAATACATAATTCCTAAATTTTCTGAGATAATTTAAACAATATTAAAGTGACGAGCTTAAAAAATATACAATTTCTCAGTCATAGCCTGTAGTATATATGTATATATATAACATTTAATATTTTCTCCGAGGTTGGATGTGCACCTGGTATCACATGACGCTACCTGAGCACCAGGCTGAATCACAGTTACACGCTACTGAGTCGACACTCAATAAACAGCTGGATATGACACGATCTGACTCCTGACACATCATTACATCAGTGCCTTCACATCTGTGTGACTTTCTAATAAAATAAATATTCCTTTTTTATTGACACGAAGAAAGGAATAGAATAACACACGTGTCAAGTGAAAATACAATTTGGAAAGATTTTCATTGATGTATGTTATAATCTTCAAAATAAAAATAATAATAATAATCTTCTAATTCACATCAACAGATTCTAAATTGGAAGATGTTTGTAGTTTTCCTTTAAAGCCATCATTAATAAATCATTAACATTACACAACGCTTAAAAGTTCAGCAGAATGAACATGTAGAAATATATGAAAATGATACATTTCTGATTGAAATAAATTAATATTGTTACATTGTTTCAAATAAATTAATATTGTTACATCAGTTGTCAATGTTGTTGTAGCTTTTAAGAGTGTTGTTTAAAATGACAAAACAATTTGATGACTAGGCAATACTGCAAAAGCAAAAAAAAAACTCCCCCAAATTGTTTGATAACCAATCACATGACAGATATCTTTAGAAGTTAATTGGTTCTGTCCTGCATGTGACATTGATTATTTCAGTACAGCTTATCTGCTGCTACAGAACTTCTTTACTCAAATTCAGTTTTTAACTGAAGAACTTTGAGTTGAAGTAGTGGCAAGGCACCAGTTAGGGCCATTTTGGCAGTGACAAATCATTTAATGGCGAAATTAAAGTCTTTAAATCATGAACTTAAATGGAGTTTGTTTGAGGTCAGGGGTTACTTTTTTCCCAGAATGCTGCGAGGTGCAATTTATAAACATGCAAACTGGATTTGGGCTTTAGATTCAACGCATGTGCACGAGGGTGATTTTTGTCGACACATGTCAATGGGCTATATGCACACGTTACTTTCACAATTCACACAAAGAAATCTAAGCAGATTCAGGTTGGGGAGACTTTAACTTCACTGGGGGATTTAACACTGTTTCATGCATTCTGATTTCTTTACAATGTTAAACATGCTGGCTTTCATGATTGACATGGTCAATTTGTTAAAAAACGAGTTGGACATAGTATTTCTGTGCTTGATGCACTCCACCAGGACACTTCAACTTGTTTCAGAAAGATTTTTATAAGTCTGGATCCCTGTTTCGTAACCTGGATCCTGTTCCTTTTATTGGGCAATTCTCTCAGAAAAGCAAAGCGAGAACAGCCTACCATCAAGATTGGCTGCGCTGCACCACGATTGGCTGCGCTGTAAACCTGCAGCTGCAGTTGAGGTGTGTTTGTTTGTTCACAGCATTTCAGTTATTATTATTTAGACGGTGGATATAACGCTGGATTTGGAGATGGTTTGAAACTGATAGATGGTGCGGTCCCAATGCTAAAAGATGCTGGACAAACTAAGTGATAGTTTTGTTGGCAATCGGCGCGTACGTGTATAATGTAAACAAATGGAAGGGATTAATGCGATGATGTGTTGTGTGCTCGTGCTATGTTTCCATCTTCCCTGCACACCTCCAGCAGCTCGTCTTTTCCGGAAATAATCGTATACTTAATCGTATCTCTCTTAAATACTCTTAGAAAATACGACGTATGCAATAATACTGTATAGGTACTCAAGATTAATATGAGATTGGCAGAAACTACCTGATCTTTAAAAGAGAGAAAATTTAGCAGATGCTGTTGGTGGTAGGCCTGTGTCGAAGTGACATTCTACCATTTTGAATGTTATAATGAAATGTTAGTATCATTTCAAATACAGTAGAACAGCAAATATTTCACAATTTTGCTCAGTTTCCAAATTCTCTCTACTTTAAGTCTCCCCAACCGGAAACTGCAGAGGGTTCTTCCCGTGAAACACGGAAGTAACGCGTGCATATAGCCCATCCAAAATACAATAAGTTTACTTAACTGTGTTATTTTTACGTTGGTGTGTAGTTACACAAAATTTCACAACGGCACTTTTTATACTCCTCAAAATATGCAAATCTGAATCCAACAAGGGGCACAAGACATTTGACCTCAAATTATATAAACACATCATAAGAGGAAACGATAAACACTCAAAACAAGATGCAAGAAACCCTTCTAAACATACTCTAGATCTACTCACTCTATAGATTCACTTTTAAAGCCATGAGGACCTACAGTAAGAGTTTAACTTGAGTGTCTTTTGACAGGTACTTCACAATGGGCTGTTTGTGCTATTTCGTGTTCGTGCAGTTTGGTTAAGGATTCATTGAGCCAAAACGAAAACGCTGCCATTCTTCACTAGCCCTCACGATGTTCCAAACCTGTAGGCTGTTTTTTTCTCGTGGACCTCAAAGAATATTCCTTACACCACAAGGGTTTGTAAAACCCAGAGGGTGAGTAAATTCTCACGGAAGCATCTTTTAAACGCGCACTCAAACCAGGCTGCGTGTCCCGCTGGAGTACCTGCGCTGGCTCAGCAGGTGGCGCGGCGGCGGAGGGGTGGGAGGGCAAAACTGATGCGGGTGATGATAAGGAGGCGGTGGCGGTGGGAGGGGCGGCTGCTGCGTGCCGCCCTCCCGCGACCTGGTGGGCGTGGAGACGGCCGACTGGATGAGGCGGTGGGCGGGGTTGTGGCTGAGGAACGCCTCCACGTGGCCGCGCCCGGCGGCGTCGACGACGATCACCTTGACGATCTGCTGACACTGGATGAGGGTGTCTGGGGAGATGGTGAGGGCGGAGCCGGGGCTAGGCAGGACGGCCAGCTGTTGCTGAGCGCTGGGTGGGGCCAGAGGAGAGCTGAGTTGGTACGTTTGGAGCCTGTTGTGAATTGACACCTAGTTTAGAAACAGCCAGAAGCAGGAAGCGTTATCAGCCTGGCCTGCTGCACTCTCACGGCCCTCTGGTGCGGAAAAACACGACAAGGCCATGCACACAGCATGCAGGCGGCAAACCACGGCACCACGACTTACAAT
The DNA here is from genome assembly GCF_015846415.1 of Triplophysa dalaica. Taxonomy (NCBI): domain Eukaryota; kingdom Metazoa; phylum Chordata; class Actinopteri; order Cypriniformes; family Nemacheilidae; genus Triplophysa; species Triplophysa dalaica. The sequence continues at coordinate 2,782,088 of NC_079555.1, forward strand.
GCCGTCGTATGCACAGCGCAGCTGCTGTGGGTGAAAACTTGGTCACAATAAGTGCTTCACACATTTAGCAACTTCTGTATATTGGGGCTGGGGATCTTTTTGGACGATCTATTGAGAGAAATACAATATAATATACATAACTATGTCCGCGGAGGTGTAAAAGACACTACATTTTTTAATCTTAGAATGAGCTATTTCTATCTACAGTACATACGCCGCAGGTCTCCTTACATTGATTTACCATGTAGTATCTACAGTAGCCCTAAACGGACAAATAGCACATTTCGTAAATCTCCTTCGGCAAAGAAGCGAAAACGTGACGACATCATAAATCTGTGTCTTCAAAAGGGAGATGGGAGCCGTTGGTTGCAATTCACGACCTCACCACTAGATGCTGCTAAATTATATACACAGGACCTGTAGTAAAAGCGTTGTTAATTAGGAAATTAATATTCTGTATTAGGTATTAGGAGATAAATGAGTTATACGTTAATGATGATTTCACTTGTGATTTTGTAACATTAATCATCATTAAACATAATTTCCGGCTTTGATGATCGTGATATGAATAATGAGCAGATATGCATTTCATTTAGTACTGTGCTGACAATAAGTGTTATATTTTTGTCTATCTTTAAGGGGTTAAACTCGATGGCTAATTTACACCTTGTGACTTATAGACGTGTGTGTGTCATACCCTGTAAACACACTGATGTTTCTCATGTCTTCAGAGTATCGTCAGCTCTGAGCTGTTTGCTTTTCTCTCTTCTCTTTATTAACAACAGGAGTAAATCAATTCAACTGCAAAAAAAAACCATCGCCAATGGTGTTTTGTATTGACAAAAAATGTCTTAAAAAGGATATCAAACACCTCAGTTTTTTGCCTGATGTATTTTCTCAGATATTTTATTCAAAGATTCTCTCACTGCCTAAACCTGTCAAATCGGTGTATCTCAACGAATAACTAAAACACTAATATACAGCCACATTTTCATTTAATCAGCATTTCTAGATGCATTGTGGCCAAGACAAGACGCTTGAAAACTGCTTTTCCAAAATTCATGTACAAATACAATATTAATATTGTGTTGCTTAACTTGATTCTGAACTTGTTTTCTTTGCAGTATTTGAGGTCTTGAAAAACACAGAGCATCTTTTATGTTATTTCACCTATTTCACCAGCTTTAGTTTTCTGCACATTGATTAAATGTGAGATAATTTTAGTAAAATTATAATTTTGCCTAAACGCATACCTATAACAGTCATCTGAAAAACTGATTTTAAAATGGCCTCTTCATTTTTTTCTGGCTGTATATTTGTCTCACAATGTTAAAGATGCTGTAAGGCTTGATGTTTGCCATCAGATCATTTCTGTTCACACATCATACAAGTGCAAAATATATTCCACCAACATGATCTAAGGTTTGGGCACGTCTCCAGGTCAAATGTGCCAGGATTTCAATAGCAGCTTCTGTTCCCGCATGGCTTCCATACGGATAAATCCTGTTAAATTTAGAGCAAACGCCATATGTGTGAAGTCACTTATTACTGCGACATGTCTGCTACATCAATTACAAAACGTCTCATAAGAAGAGTTTTCAAAATCTCACCCCAATACAACAGCAGCTGTATGTAGAGTTATAAACACAGCAAACGCTACAATAAGAGGCGATAGATTATAGATTATGAAGGACGGGGGGTTGTGGTGGAGTTGTTATTTATTTGCACAAGGGTGGCAGTGTGTGATGGCAAAGACACCGAGGGCAGGCGTCTCGACTCTGATGAACCGAGGGGACACACTTAGGGGTCAGGGGGTAAAGGACGGGAGTGTGAGGTTATCTCTGCAAGGAGACAGCAATAACAACTAAATATACAATAAAACACACACACACGAAAAAAATGCCCTCACCACCCTTCACAACACAAACACATGCACATGTTATTTAAACATTCTTGGGGGGAGTAAGGGATGCACCGATACCAGTATCGGCCCGATACCAAGCTCACGTACTTGTAGTCGTAATGACACACCGATACCGATGACTGATACCTCACGTGACATACATAGAGACCTATGATTTCCACAAAGCGGAAAACACGGACGGAATCGAGGAATACAGGCATAAAAACTGAATTTGCTGTACAACATGGAATGGCACGAAATTTTGGAAATCTATTATGTGAAGTGCTAACAGCTAACGTAACATCTAACGAAATATTCAGATACTGTTTAAATATGTATTCTGCTTGTTTTGCATGACTGTTTGTGAAAGTGTGTTGCGGTTGCGTGTACTGAACCTGACCGCATTGTGGTTGTGAAGCTTTCAGAGCCACCGTTTCACTGTACGAGGACACAAACACATAAACAAACACCATTTGCGGCGATCCGTAAAAATAAAAGTCCGGTTAACTTAAACAAACGCTCTCTGTGGGGTCCTGTCAAAATACAAGTCTGGTTGACAAGTTATAATACACTCACATGTTCCCAGACCACCCCCCTTGAATTTTGAATTATTCGACCACAGAATGTATTGTTTACTTTTGCAAACTGAAGTAAATGTGCTAGTAAAAATGTGCTACTTATCATAATTTTTTTTAACTTTGTTTAAAAATAATACTTAAATTTGAGTAGACCAGTTTTACCAGTACTGGTTTTTTAACATAAATGTACATTATACAGGCATCGGTTCTAGTTATCGGTATCGGTGAGCACCTGGAAAAAAATATCGGTACTCGCATTCGGTCTTTAAAAATTGGTATCGTTGCATCCCAAGGGGAAATTCACTATTATCAGGAGAAAAAATCAGCGATTGAAATAATGCTGTACTATCTTTAAATGTCCTTCTCTTCACTTCCCTTTAATGCATATAAAAAAAAAAAATGGCATTTACCAAGTGCAAAAAATGTTATAAAGTACCCTCCTGCAAACAGCATGCGATTATACAGAATACTATAGAGGAGTGGTTTAATTGGGCACATATCCGAACACAGCGTGTACTCAAGTATACTTCAGTTTTCCAAAGTGCCCATTCAGGTGCCGGCATGAAGCGATGCTGTGAAATATGTCAGATGACGGCCGTCTATTGCATTCTCCAAAACTCTCATGAAGCACTTTAAACCGACCTACAAGATTAGGAATTGTGCCCAGCACAGATTTGGGGGGGGGGTCTCTGTTCATTACAGTGAATGAGGCAGTTGAAGACAGACAGCATGTGAAGGGTTTTATTCTTAGTGAATTCCCCCATTCGTGTTTAAACTGATACAAACCTCTACTGTGCTGCTTCCTGTTTTGTCATAGAAGTCATCACCTGCAATGCAAACGCATAATCAAAAACAGTCTTCTTGCTTTGTGTAGTGTGAATGTGGATTCAGGTAGGTCCCCACGAAGATAATAAAACCTGAGATCCATCTACATACACAATTTGACATGCTAAAAATGCAGATTTCTGGTTTACTGGTGTTGTTAGGGGAAAGGGATAGAAAAATCCATCAGGTCAATACAAAAGAAAACAGTTCAAGTCAATGGCAAGTCCTCATGAAGATATTAAAGCAAACCTCAGTGTTTGTGTGAGTACCTGAAGCAGAACTCGGTCCGGCGTGGATGTCTAGCTGTGTTCCGTTCTTCTTGGTCTGATTTCTCACAACTTGTTGTCTTTCTAGTTCCCCTGAGATGCAAATAAAGAATTCACTTTAATCAGGGCAGAACATTCCCTACAGCAGTGACATCACATCACAGAGAAAACCCTTTCAACTAAACTTTACTTCAAAATAAGGAAATGCTCAAAATAATTTGAACTTTTACATGTGTTATTTCTACTTCCTTAAGTACCGACACTATTCACTGTCATGTATATTATTTGTAGGTTATATTGATATTTGGTTGGAGAAAATCTGATTTATATGACTAGAGGTGCTTACAGTAAAAGAGAAAATCTTCAAAGAGAATTAAAGGTTCAGAACTAGACTCACACTCGATGCGAATCTGCTCCATCTCGGCCACCTCAGCGATGCTCTCTCTCAGGTCCTCTATGAACTTGAGCAGCTCGTCGGCGCTCTGAGAACAGAAACTCACCACCTGCTTCTTCTCCGAGGAGAACGGAGACAATATCGTAATTCCATGAGGATAATCTGAAAAAAAACACACACACGCAAACATTACAAAGACTGACACTGCACACTTTACTTTTTAACTGTCATGGATGTTCATGAAGTGTTTATTATTGTATAGTGTGTGACGTGTGAGTCAGGGTGTGTGTGAGTCAGGTTGAGTGGGTGTGTGTTTTCGTGCGAGTGTGTTTGCGTGCGCGAGTATGTTTGCGTCCGAGTGTGTTTGCATGCGAGTGTGTGTTTTTGAGTGTGAGTGTGTGCGTTTGCGTGAAAGTGTGTGAGTGTGTTTGCAAGCAAGTGTGTGTTTGCATGCAAGTGTGTGTGTTTGAGTGCGAGTGTGCATGTTTGCGTGCAAGTGTGAGATTGTGTGTGTTTGCGTGCGAGTTTGTTTGCAAGTGTGTGTTTGCGTGATAGTGTGTGTGTGTTTGTGTGCGAGTTTGTGTGCAAGTATGAGTGTGTGTTTGCGTGCGAGTGTGTGTTTGTGAGTGAGTGTGTTTGTGTGCGAATGTGTGTTTGTGTGCGAGTGTGTGTGTTTGCATGCGAATGTGTGTTTTTGCGTGCAAGTGTGCGAGTGTGTTTGCGTGCGAGTGTGTGTGTGTGTTTGCGTGCGAGTGTGTGTGTGTGTTTGCGTGCAATTGTGTGTTTGCGTGCCAGTGTGTATGTTTGTGTGCAAGACTGCGTGTGTTTGCGTGCGAGTGTGTGTGTTTGCGTGCAAGTATGCAAGTGTGTCCTTGCGTGCGAGTGTGTTCTCATGCGAGTGTGTGTGTTTGAGTGCGAGTTTGCGTGCAAGTGTGTGTGTGTGTTTGTGTGCAAGTCTGCGTGTGTTTGTGTGCGAGTGTGTGTGTTTGCATGCAAGTATGCGAGTGTGTCCTTCCGTGCAAGTGTGTGCTCATGCGAGTGTGTGTGTTTGAGTGCGAGTTTGCGTGCAAGTGTGTGTGTGTTTCTGTGCGAGTGAGTGTGTTTGTGTGCAAGTGTGCGAGTGTGTTTGCATGTGAGTGTGTGTTTGCATACAAGTGTGTGTTTGCGTGCGAGTGTGTGTGTTTCTGCGAGTGTTTGCAAGTGTGTGTGTTTGCGTACAAGTGCGAGTGTGAGTGTGTTTGCGTGCAAGTGTGTGTGTGTTTCTGTGCGAGTGAGTGTGTTTGTGTGCAAGTGTGCGAGTGTTTGCAAGTATGTGTGTTTGCGTACAAGTGCGAGTGTGTTTGCTAGTGTTTGTTTGCGTGCTTGTGTATACCTTTGCTTGTTTTTTTGTGAACTTGTGTGTATTTCTGTCTGCGTGCATGTGTGTGTCCGTGTGCGTAAGTTCTTACACTCATTCTCAAACAGATGGAACTGCATCCCCAGTAAGCCCATGGCTTTGCAGAATGTATATGTGGCTGTACTCTTCTTCTTAGGACACAGCTTCAGTATCTAACATCACAGAGACAGAAGCGCTTATATTCAGCTGTGTGCGTCCACACGTGACAGTTCATGCACATGCGTGTGTCTCTCTCACCACTATGAGATCATTGAAGAGAAAGACTTCCCTCTGATGCGATGCTTGTTTCTGCGGTTTGTTGACGTCTGTGACCTCGTAGAGACGACTGCAGCACACGAGCCTGCGGTGAGGGACCGACAGTATCTGAAAGAGACGGAGAGATCAAATATTGAATGATTTCAATTCAGACACCAGCAGGGCAAAGCTTCCCTTATCAGGAGAGGAAATGAAAACAAGAAAGATGTGGAAGAAAAAAGAAAATGAAAAGTTCTGCCATTCTTTAATTCCCTCATGTCTTTCCAGATCTGTATTACCTTCTTTCATCATGGAACACAAACGGATGCTCATGTTGCTCTTTGACAAACAATGAAAGTGGCTGTGAGGTTCTGAACAAAAGACTCGCATGTTATATTCTGAGAGCCAACTATAGCTCTGTGTGATGGAAATTCAATTCAATTGAATATTTGTTTATTTATATTGCGCTTTTTACAATGTGTATTGTTTCAAAGCAGCTTTACAGGAGAAGAGAAAACACAGAAAAAGGCAATAAATAATGTTAATGGAATTTAGCAAACAAAAAAATAGCAGTCTCCCGGTGAGAAAGTCAACACGACCCGCTGGCGAGGAACCAAAACCCCAATGATGAAACCAAAATTTATATCATTGCTAAAATCCTTCCATCCAATTCAACTCTCTAGGCTCATTTGCATATTCAAATGACATCAAATTTGCAGTCTTTGTTGATATAATAGGAAACTATGGAATTACACAAATGCAACTATGTGGTTTATGTAAAAGAACATTCCTGGAGAAGTCCTGTAACATTCCCGCAGGAATCACGCAGAAGGACAACAGGTTATAGCACTTATCGAAGGAAAAAGACAGACATTCTTCTACATTTCTCACTTTGTGTTCCATGAAAAGACGTCATAAAGGTTTGAATGACATGATCACCGCAAGATTGTTGTCGTTTTGGGTGAACTACCTCTTTAATATTTCATGCGGAGGTGTTCTGAAATCTAAAATTACATCCTCAAAGTAATGAGCAGTTTAGGGGATGAAATCTTCATAGCGCAAAATAAATGAACAAACACAGACTCCGATGTGAATATCACTCGCTGTTCCCGTCGGCAAAGTGTTTTATTTTTCATTAATGTTAGCAAAACTTGAGAAAATGCTTCTGGAAATGCTTTTTGGGTCAGTTGAAGAACTTTATTTCAGATTTCAATCTTACACATGGAACCCGTGTTTACTTCCTGTGAAGCAATCATGCTGTTCTTCACTCTGTCTCATGCCAACAGTATGATGTCATGGGCACACCATTTCAAAAACGGTTCTCTTTTTGTTTTGTTTTTATTGGATATTTTTACTTTGGAACTAGATTTGTATTTCTAAAAACCGTCCTAAAAACCGACATATAGACGCTTTCAGTAGCAACAACATTAATAACCGTTATATTGCCCAAACTTAACTTCCGGTAGACCTCCGCAAAGAATCTATAACTGTTTAGTATGTATTTTAATAAACAATAAAATCATATAAATTAATATGAATAGGCTATAAATGAAATATAAAATTCATTTAATATCATAACCAAACACAGACCAGAAGTTAACTTTGGGCCAGCGCGTTGTCAATCTCGCTGTCTCCAATCACCTTTTCAAATCAAAGTCAACCAAATGATGCATTCTTCACATTTATCTGACCTTTGTGTTTAATTCGCAGAGAACTGACTCACTGTTTTCATTCCCAGAATGCTCTGCTCCACCCTGGTAACATACGTCACGTGATCCTCATTGGAACGTAGTTCCCTCTGCTGGATCCGCTCGTAAATCCCAGCCAGCATCTCACGGGGAATGTCCGCCCCATCATCCACCCCTAAAAGAATAATAACGGCATGCATTAAACTGAGAAGATGCTTCCAGTTTAACTGTATTGCGTATAGTAGAAAACAAATGCATAATCCCAAAGTGACAGGTATATTTGCATGAGCGTTTCCAGTTGGGCTCTGTGACAGCAATGGCCGTTCTTTTGAAACAAGAACGATGTACATCAAAAATCAAAAACGTCACTGTAAGCATTGAAGTGACAGATTGTGTGTCTAAAGTAAAGATTCATGAGGCCGTGTGAAACAGGTCTGTCATCCACCAGTGTTTGACTGATAACCGTGTAGCCCTGGCTTTGCTCTTGACTTTAAAGAACCTCTCGCACAGCGTGTGCAGTGTGTGCAGTGTGTGTTTGTCATAGCGGCAGAGAGTCGGCAACAGATCAAAAACTGTTTGATCAGAGACCAGGAAGCCGTCCAAAACACTACACGCACTCTCCCTGCCTACGCTCCTCGGAGATTATCTGAATTCCTCTTTTGATATGATAATAATGCAAATTTATGGAGATGGAAAGATTAATAATTTGTCAAGATTTTAACTAAAATCTTCAGCGTGTGTCATCAAAACACCAAACAACTCCAGTTTAATGAAGAGTCCATGATCGCACATATTATATGTGTTTATTTAGCTAAAATATACTTGATTTAATTTTCACTTTTTTCTACAAATGAGGACGTCCCCAAAACAGGGTTTGTCAGGTTTTCCTCACTTTTGGATTATGAGGACAGCTGGCTCACCTCGGAGGTTACGTATGAAGTCTTCTAACAGCATCTTGCGCTCTGGTTTGATGTTGGGACTGTACATGTCAGTGTTCAGCAGTACGATAGCGAAGGCCAAGATAAAGATGGTGTCTGGGTTATGAAACTGTTGAACCACGTCAGGGTTACACATACAGTACCTCTGACTGAAAGGAAAAAGGAGACAAGGTGATGAGAAAACAGCAAGGTGTGTCGCAACACAAGACGACTGGGCAATTCCATGTAAATGTCAACTTTGGTGAAAACTTGATTTTAATAAACGTGGAATACCCATGTGTAGTCTCTCTTAACATCTTAACGTATCTTCAAAAGAAATCTGTGTTTAATTTCTCAAAGTCTGGTACACTCTTAAAAGTAAAGGTATTTCACAAAGCCATAGAAGAACCTGTTTGTCTTAATGGCGAAAAATTATACATACAGATTATAAAAACGTAAGGAAGGGATGATTCTTTAAACAACCTTTGACTGAATGGTTCTTTGTAGAACCAAAAATGGTTCTTCTATGGCGTCCTGTGAAGCACCTTCATTTTTAGGAGTGTAAGTGAATTGCCACATCAATAACGGTACATTTTCCTCATAAATGGGCACATGAAATATAAACTATATTCAATATTTGATGTTCTATAAAAAGCAACCCCTTCTCCATTTGTCGGGCATTATTGCTTCTGGTTTGCACATGATTTCACAGAATGTTTTTCCTCTTTTAAACCAGAAAACTCATGCATAGATTGATATTTTAGTCATTAGTCAATAGGAAATATATTAAAATATAATATATAATTCAATATATTGTTAATAAATACATTCTCTGAATTCATATTTCAAGTTTTGACTGAAAATATCACATCCATAACGCTGTAAAAGCTGTCTGTCTATTACATCCGTATGCCATCCATCAGTTCAGAAATAGCTCAGATGGGATCAAAATGAGAGCCCTTAAGAGTTTTGAGCTTTTTTGAAAGAATAAAAACATATTCCTTTCATCAGTTTTACCTTTTGATTAATACATTTAAAAAACTGCTATTTATATAATATAATATACAGTATATTACATTACATATATATGTGTGTGTGTGTGTGTGTTTTGTTTGTCTTCATCAAAGTATAAAACATTTTACTTGTTTTTTAGATAAATTTTACTTTATTTATCAGAGTTTTTATGCGTCTTATCAAGTCATCAGTCTTTCACATTGCTGTCGCATGACTTTATTTCACTCCTGAGGTTTGACTGCAATGAGCACAATAATTCTAGAAATCCTGATTAAATAAACATTTGGAATGTTTCTCTCAATTTTTCCTGCGGCTGTTTAGTATTATAGAGAGAGAAAAAACCATGGAAGCTTTAAAATGAAAATTTATTGAATTAATGAAGAAATGAATTACACATAGAAATTCATATTAAAATAACGTTATGATAGTAGCAGTTCATTGGGAAAAAACGTGTGAAGTGGTCTCTCTAAAAGACATAATAAATCAGAACACACATTTGTTCTGCCGTGGACAAAAATGTCGATAATTAATCTGGCAGTTTGCAGGCTTTTGTTTGAGATTCTCACCTGAAAGCTTCGATGAGCCTCTCGACTTTCTGAGCTTCGCCCTGAACTCGCACATGAGACTGAAACTTCCTCAGTGCTTCATCCAACTCCAGCATTGAGAAATCCATCTCATCCACCACACAGCTAACGCAACAACACAACACAATAAAACAGGAATTACAAGTTCTTTTTCATCAAAAATATCTTTATTACATTTCTTATTATTGTGTGTGGAAAAATCTAGAGAGCTGTATGTAGACTTATCCTGTAACTCACTCTAAGACATCTCTGTTGAATTGTCTCTTGCTGTTACCCAGAAACTCTCCAATCATCTGTCGGCTCAAGCCCTTCCTCTGTAACAGGAAGTGGGCTACACCTATGGCGGTGTCTGGAATGAAGCCCCTGGATATCAGGAACTGATTGCCTTTGTCTGGATTTCTACAGAAAGATAACGATTCTATTAAGATAACGCATGAATGTTGTGGGTAAATGCTTTAAAAATGTATTTTTCATTTGAAAAGAAAACAATAACACTGATAATTTTAATACAATGATAAAAGTATGATTTCATTTTGGTAATGTTTAAAGGGAAAGGTCGCAAAGAAATGGAAAAAGGTTTTTAGACCATTGTCTACCCTTACAAAAAAAACGTTTATTTAAGCACTTTATTGTGCACATTAAAGACTTTTATTAACTAAAAAGTGAACTGAAATACTCAGTACTTAGTACATGAAATATACAAAACAACTTTTAAACATATACTTAATTTGTGCGGTGGCACATTCATGTAGAAAAGTAACTTTGTTTAAACTTTGATTTCTTTTGACAGTTATCAGGCTATGACACAATAAGGCTTTAAAAAAATCACAAGCGTGTTATTATTGGTGTGTTTTATGTCATAGAATAAAACGTGAAAGTATTTAGAGGTTTTGACTACAGACCTTGTTTCGGGCGATTTACCAAAAACCCATAAAAAACCCCATAGACTTTGGAGCGATGGACCTGAAGTCCTAAAATGCCATCTCGCTTCCAGGGTTTGCATACACAAATACGTCATCTCTGAGCCTCCCTATTAAAGATCAAAACTTGACCTCTCGCTGCAGAAATGCGAATGATGGAGGAATCGCTCCTGCCCATTTTTGCAGCACTGTCCCAACGAATTTGGCATGCTCAAAGTCTAGTGTGACCACGGAATCATTCATGGCCTCAAAATTCAGAGACGGATAGTTATTTTCACATCAGTTAACATATTGTTGGCATTGTGTTCGAGTGACGCATATGTCAGCTGTACACGCATGCGCAGCAACATCTGTCTCGACAGCCCACCCACAACCCCACTGCAATGTTCCTGTGATCATGTTCTCTTCAATTACGCCTGCCTAAATTGCAGAGATATCAACAGACAGTACAGAGAGACACCAATAACAGTTCAACATTATTTCTATGATTATTAAAATAGAATAAATCCTGATGTCATTTATATAACACACCAGTCTAGACTTATATATTCGCCCTGTATGCAACTGCAGGTCAAACTTTTATGCACACATTTTCATACATTTTATAATGAAAATGCACTACTGATGTTGTAAATATTACGCCGTGTTGACCACCCACAAGTCTAGACTTGATGTCGTACAATTTCTGCTTTACTTTTTCAAAAGCCTAAATGAATAACTGACTGAATTTCAAGAGAGCTGTTTCTCAATTCATGCAAATGCAAAAAGGTTCAATCATCATATCAATCATAACAAAGCTCATTTACATGCAGATCAATATACATTTTATGAAATTATATTTAACAAGACATTTGGGCAGGTCCAGGACATATCCGAAGGACTCATGGCTTTTTACAATTTCTCCCAAAGGCTTTAGATCCTGATTGACATTTACGTTGTCACAATTTTTACATCCACTAATATAAAACAATTTGCAAATATAATTTGCAATGCGTTTTTTAAAGTCCCTCTATAGATATGATGTATTATAAAGCTTATAGAGATTATATTTCTCTATCTTGTTTCCTAAAGATTACATCACTGTGCCATGTGCATCATTTTCGGCACACTGAACAATTCCACACCGTATGACCTTATATACTGGCAAACACACACACGTTACAGATACACACTACATTGCACATACACGTTGTATCACATACACATCACACGTAATGAAATGCGAAGAATAAAACGTGCTCAGAATGTACACACACATCATCACAGGAAGCTTTTATGAAGCAGATTGTCTCTTTTTAACACAGCGTGAGTGAAACCGTGTGTGTGTGTGTGTGTAGATCACCTGGTAACCACAGCAACAGTGGTGCTACTCAAGTCAAGCACGTCAAAGTAAATCTGATCTGTGGTTTCAATTGAGTGTTGATACACTCCGAAGACTGCGAGGATCGCGTGTGCATGCATGTGTGTGTGCGAGTGTGTGTGTGTGTGTGCGCACTGCTTTGTCTGAGATGCTATACAGGCAAAATGGAGTGTTGAGAGTCTTACATGCATGCCTAAGGAAGAATCATATAGAAATGATGCATATGCGTGTAATGTGTAGGCATTTGTGTGTGCGTGCATATGTCAGTAAACTGAATGAAAGAACACTCAGCTATTCAGTCACTGGCAAGCAGACAAGGCAAAAAAGCTCTTTTCACTAATAAATTTGTGGTACTGTACGTCTGCAAGAAAAGCGCTACTCACATTTGCTTGTGGTGAGCGTTTGCCATTGTCTTCCATTGTGTTAAATTAAGCTGATAGTGTTTGGCAAGCTTTACAAGAGTTACAGCTTTAAACAAAATATTAAGTCCAAGTATTAAACTATGACATGTTTGCTATCCTACACTGTGCTACAGACCTTAGATTGATGTACATTTTGTGTTAATTCTGTTCCGCCAGATGCTTTACATGATAAACCTGACCTTATCTAGGGACCAGAATTTCATACAGACTTAGGGGTGGGCTCTTTTGACACGGGCCAGTAAGCAACTACATGGCAACATCTTGGAACATCCTAGCAAACAACCCATCAATGGCCTACAGTTCAAGAATGAGGTTCTTATTTGGTATTTTTGTTTTGTTTCTAATAGAAATGTCAATTTTTCTTAATCCAGACGATTTTCTTGATGAGCAAAATGACCTATGAAAATAAAGAGATTTCAGTGAATTTCTACTTATAACAAGCAAAAATAAATCTGCCAAATTGGGTAATAAAAATAATATTGAATTAAGGTTAACCTTTTACTTAGTCACTAATTTCAAGATTATTTTTATTACCACATTGGCACATTTTTGTGTTTGTTATGTGCAGAAACTTGTCTAAAAACGAGACTTAGGCTCATGTTGCTCATGTTGTAAAATAGACATTTGTACTGGAAAACAAAACAAAATTACTAAGTTAGAAAGTCATTTTTTGCAGAGTAAAAATCACTCCCACAAAAAGACACCGGTGACCGCATAGCAACAAGCTAAGAACCACTCAAGCGGCTGCCGTGGCAACCATGCACAGCATCCCAGCTTCATTGCAACACATTTTTTCTCCAGAAAATGCCCAAAACCTGTAGATAATTACTATTGTTACATTAAACCCAACCTCATATCTGTATTGTAGGTCTTGGCATATCTCGAAATATGTGTATTCATTATAAAATTAACCAATCCTTTACACAATTTGTACTTGTTTTAGCTGATTTTTATGTTTTATTTCAAAGAGTACATAACATGAGATCATGAAAATGACATTTAATTCAGTGTGTAATGTTGGCGTGTTTGAAAGTAAGCAGTCTGCCTAGTCATAAATCTGAAGGTGAATGAATAACAAGGTTATTGGTTTTAAAAAAAAGGGAGTCGACTCTGAATCACCCAAATGAGTCGTCCCTAGTCCGATTCGCGAACCGCCGCGGATTTACGTCACTACATATAGTCCCGTCTATGTTTTGCTAGAACTGCCTGCGAAAACTTCACTCTTCTCCTCCAAACACTGTAGCTCGTGAGCCTCATTCACGGTAGACCAATCACAGCAGACTACACCATCTGACCAATCACATCAGACTAGACCATCTGACCAATCACATCAAACTAGACTAGTGGAAGGGAGGGGATTAGACAGATGAATCGCGAAACGAATCATTTGAGAGTTACTCAAGAAGTAAGGTAAGAATATTATTTCTAAATAATCGTGTTTTTACACCTATGTACATAAACTTGTTGTTGGACACTACATAAACAAAGTTGGAGCTTAAAAATTGCTAGTTATGTACTCTTTAAAAACTTTTAAGTCATCTTTAGGCAGCCTTAATAGGTCACAGCCCTCTGGTTGAGAAACACTTCTGAAGATGTTTCAGCTGACACACTGCTGGAAGCAGAAAGTGTTGACCTTTAATCTTGTACTCACACGTTGAAGAGGTTGAGTCCAATACGGTAGAGACGTTTGCGGACAATATCCGTCGAGAGGGTGCCGCAGGGCGTGTCCTGGCAGTGTGGACGGGGTAAAGACAGAATCATTGTCTCACATGCCGACGTCGAGGTGCTGCTGCTACTAACAGGTTCTGAACTGTTTTCCGCCATCTCAGACGCAATCTGACTGGTTGATTTCCTCTCCTGCCCCGCCCCTCTGCCCGCTACATCCGATACGGCTGGTTGCTGTTTTTCCTTCTCATCCTCGCCGGTTGATGGCGCTAGAAACTCAGATTCGGCAGTGACTGATGTTTCCGACAGGCCTGCGTTCTGTCCTCCTCTTTGGGCTTCTGAGCTAGTCTCCTTGGATACGCCGTTACCCAGGGATACCGACTCCAGCATGGATGAGGACAGGCGAAAGTTACGGTTGTCAATTTGAACGGTCACGTCCCTGAAAGCCATCATAAGTTTACTGGCGCTGCGGGGAATGTTCTCCACACAGCCGCTGTGAGTGGCCTCCTGTTGGGTGGACGATTCCATCAGAAGCCCCTCAGGATGAGACCCAGAGGGAGGGATCGCAGAGGACTTCTCTGACTCGCCGTCTCGTACCAGACTCCAGCTGCTTAAAGCTTCATCGATGGACCTTGCTAATGACTGCACCTAGCAGGAAGAAAGTCAAAGTGAATAGAATTGAATGAAGTAGAATACAGCAAAAAAGAGCAGAACAGAAAAAATTGAACAGCAAAATGAAACAGAATATAAACAAAAAGAACAGACTAAAAAAAGAACAGAACAAAATAACCAGATAAAATAAAATATAATAGGAAAAGAAGAATAAGAATTAATAAAATACAATTAAATAGACCAGAATAGAAGAACAAGCAAAGAGCTATAAGAGAAGAATAGACACAAGAATAGAGAATAGAATTAATTGCGATGGGATCGATGCGATGAAACAGCAAAACGGAACAGAATTAATAATAAAAACAATAAAATAGAATATAACAGAACAGAACCTCCAAAATGAAACAGAACAAAATACAAATATAATAAATAAATAAAATGCAATAAAATAGGATAGACCAGAAAAGAAGAACAAGAAAAGAGCTATAAGAGAAGAATGGAATGGGATCTGATGCGATGAAACGGGCAAACTGAACAGAATTAAAAAATGTAATAAAATGTAATAGAATAGACCAGAATAGAAGATTAGATAAACAAAATCCCAGAAAACATATATAGCAAAACTACAAAAATAATCAAATTAAATAAAATAGAAAAACAAAACAGAATTAAAAATAAAATAGAATAGAATAGACCAGAAGAGCAGAATAGAAGATGATATATCACAATAAAGAGAACAAGAAAACAACGTAATGGAACAATTTTAGAAACAGAATAAAAGTAAGAGCTACAGTAAGAGCACCTGTTCAGTGAACGTGTCTTCCAGGTGTGTGAGTGTAGCCGTCGTGCCCACCGGCAGTGACGTTGAGTGTGTGAGAGGAATGCCCATGAGCGAGCAGCCCTCCATCAGAGAACGTTCAGCAGAAAACCCGTCCCTCTGAACCCGGACCCTGCGCACCGACATCCGTCGTGGAATCCCGCTCTCCAGAACCGAGTTCCGAATCTTCTGGAAGTTTTTACTCAGCTGGTACTGACGAAAAGCAGTCTGGATCTTACAGGCCGCACGCCGGGAAATGAGAGGACCGCCATACTTCTGCTCCAACTCCTCTATCTGTATAGAGACACATGGAAAAAAGCATTGTATTTGTGTCATACCAAATTTGTTTTCAGACACCGTCACAAAGAAAGATTACATTTATTTATTTTGCACCTGCTATGGAGTATGGAGACGTTGAGATTAGTTTATAAAATATGCTCATGCTTTCATACTATTAATATCCTTATGTTCCTGCACAAACGCTCGTGTGTTGAGGTCTTACCTGTTTTTGTTTGAGATCAGGTGAGCGCTCGTATTCTGGAGGATGTGAGCAGGGAGCGACATCAGACTCGGTGGGTTTTTTCTCAGCTCTCTCTTCCTCTCTTGCAGCAGGAGTCGAGCTGTAGTTTCAAAAGACACATGTGAGCAGTGACTGACCCAGATTCACTGTCTTTTAATCTTGAGTGATCAGAAACCAAAGTGCATTCACAGCTAATGAACTCTGTTTAATTACTGCACGCCGCGGCTTCACGCATTTAAAATGCAGTGCAGCCTTCAAGATAAATGAGGTGATCACCTGAAGCTTCTAAGTAGGCATTAAATTGATTTTAGAAACATTATTTTATTTACTGAATAAATTGATCAATATTACTGAATAAATCGGATCTCTATTTACTGAAATAAAATCTGATCTCCTATTTACTGTAATAAAATAGGGAAATTACCTAAAATGTATAAATATAGCAGAGCATTCCACATTTTTAAGTAATCAACATGTATTTAAGGCATTCAGTCCAGTGTCTGACAACAGAGTCAAACCTCAGGCGTGACATAAAGTCATCCGACAGCAATGTGAAAGACTGACAGCATGACAAGACACATGAAAACTGTGATAGAAATCCAGGTTATCACAAAAAAAGTGTTTTTGAACTTTTTCTAAATACATGTACAAATATTAGAAAACCACAGAACATATTTTCAGTTATTTTGACCTGTTTCTCCAGTTTTCATTTTCTGTAAATAATTGCAATTAGAAAAAATCTTTTTGTTTGAAATTTGGGAGAAATATTGTTAGTAGTGGTCACAAAAATTGTCATTTTACCTAAACACATACCTATAAAAAGTAAATTGAGAAAAACTGAAAATAATTTTGAAATGGCCTCTGAACTTTTTTGCGGCTGTGTTTATATAGTGTACACATACTTTTATCGTATTTTTGTATGTTTGTATGTATATATATATTCAAATAAAATAATATAAATAATAATTTTGGAGATTTTTCGCAGAGTTCTATTTCATTAACATGAGCTAACAATGAACAATACTTCTACATCATTTAGTAATATTGATTTCGACATTTACTAATACACTTTTAAAATCAAGCATTATTAAAATAAATGCACAATGAACAGACACAAACACCAGTGTTAAGTAAGGGATAATGTACAAGGCAGCCGGTTGTGTCCCAGAAATAATCCTTGACAGTGTGATCACACTGTAGGGGCTAATTTTACGATAACAGCAGGCTGCTTGTACATTATCCCGCTTATCACACGGCTACTTGCCACATGAGAAAAAATAGACATGAAATGTGAATTTAGAATATTGTATTAGCTCATTTTTACTGAATGCAGACTTTCTGTGAGTAAAAGCTGTAAAAAAAGATGTTCAAATGTCACGAACAGGCAATTTGGTTGAATCATTTGTAAATATAATGTCATGTTATTAAAAGACTATTTCATGAGTCAAAAAAACATGTCAAAACGTTTTGCCGCATCCGTGTTATAAGTCTTGAGAGGTTGCCGTGTGTTATTAGTTTTGAGAGTTGTTATCTGGTAATAACGAACCTGCAAATGTCGCGACTGGCCAATCAGAATCAATCATTTCAATGAGGCATGTAATAATATGAAATAACATTAGGAAAGATGATTAAATTCTGTAAAAATATTGCTCAAGTTTGTTCATGTTAGCAAACTGATATTAATGAAAAACATCTTATTCTACAGTATTATTATCTTTTTTTCCCTTAAAAATAAAGTAACCATTATTAAAACATTAAAATAACATTTTACCTGCAACTAAAGCTGTTTTAGCTGTTCTGTGATACAAAAAAAGAAACGGAAGAAAAGTAGAAATTATTTCATTTAAAAAAGAAACCCAAACCAAAGATGAAATCAACCCAAATCTCTAAAGGGTAACACCAACACACACACTTACATAAGCACAAAATGGCTTTGTCATGTACAGCGTTGTGTTGAATTCGCAAAAAAAACGTCTGCGAGCGCCGAACAGATGTTTAAATCATGAGACGTGTGGTATAGTGCGTGTTTGTTCTGCTTAACAACACATCTCCATCCCATTTCCTTATCCTCCAGCATCCGTCTGAGCGTAGACACGGCTTTACAGCGCACGCTGCTGACTCCATCCACTGTCAGCACATTAGCTGCTACCCTGGAGTAAAGAGCACTTAAACCCTGCGTGCACTCATACATTTGGAGCACAGTGTTCCTGCCTGCCTCTGAGGCTCAGGATGCACAACCTGAAGAGCATCACACAGATCCTATTAAGACGCTCTGTATGAATCATTAGGAGGTGGCTACACCATTGATCCGTGGGGGTTCAGGACCAAATCCAAATGAAAGCTCTACAGCATCAACCGTCTCGAACCCCTGACTGTGACATGAGAAGTGATATAAGAAGACCAGCGAAATGATGCAGGCAGAAGGGAGTTTGATGTCATTTCTTGTGATGAGGCTTAAATAAATAAGCTTTCTGCCAACGGTCCAGGTGTGAAACGAGAAATACTCCAGCGTCGTGCCTGTCTTGATTTTTCTTTTATCGTTTCTCTCCTGCAAAGCCCCTCACAAATCATTTATTCACCCTCGTGGGGTTTTTAACACATTGGGAGAAGTCTCTCTGAAGTCTTGTGTTCATACAATGGAAGTATCTTCTTTTGTGTTCAGCAGAAGGAAGAAAGTCATATAGGTTTGTGTGACACAAGTTTGAGTAAATAAAATAATCACTGTCACTTTAACTTATTTGAGTATTCATCTTTCTGTTTATCAATTAAACTGTGTTAATTTAAACTCATCATATTTACTGTTGTGCTAAAGGTCTGTTCAAATCCAAATCCAGAGACATACAGATCCTGAGGAAATAACTACCTAGCAACAAGCTAGAATACCTTAGCAACCACTCAATGCTCAAGGACTCGTAAGAGGACCTATCCCAAATCTTGGGCGCAGTACATACAGTACCGGAGACTTTGGGGTGGGCCTGTTACTTATAACCTAGCAACCACCAGAACAACCTCGCAACCACTGCAAAGAAATGCTCTGAAATGCAATATGAATTCCCTAAACTTTACCGCATTTACAGTAACAGTGCTTATTTGCAAAAAATTCAAATATCAAGTTTTTAATTGTGTTATGTTTTGAATGTGTCGTGTGATTATTACTTAATCAAAACAACCCAATTGCAGTTTAAGTGATATTATTTAAAATGCACAATAAAAAACATGATTTTTGAGTCAGCTGTTTTTGCAAATGAACTCTACATTTTAAATCCATTTAAATTCAGCAGACGCGTTTATCCGAAGTGAGTGAGAAAAAAATGAGGATACAGTACAGCGATTCATCTTAGACAAAATCTATTTAGTTCCACCAGAACCAGGTGTGAAACACATCGCGAATAAATCTTGCTTCTTATTTCCCCCCCTTTTCATTTCCCTCGCGTTTGTCTTTCCCTAAAAATCACAAGAAAAGCAAAACTGAAAGACGATCTTCACCAAAAGTGGCGAGGTTGAGAGTCTTCTGTGAGTTTTAAAGCTATCTGTATCCTCATCTCGGTTTAAAACATAAAATTGTAGGTTACTATGTGCATTTATCCGTACGTGTGTTGAAATCAAATGACGGCAAACTGGCATTTGAAATCGTTCCCAAAAGCTCAAGTTATAAATCATTATTATAAGCATATCGTTGTGAAACTAGGTAAGGTTTTTATGCACTTGCTCAATAACTGTTTATTTTGAACCCCAACAAATAACAAATTGTTGGCACATTCACACACACTCCTCTGTCCACCTGATTGACGGGTCTGATCCATACTGAACGTTTTCCAGGCACACAGAGGACAATCCAGGGTTAAACTCTACCTGCAGCATAAACCAACTCTATTTCTCTCAAAAGCACACACGCACTTACACTCCGCTAGCTTGAATCCCATCACCCAGAACGCCTCAGGCTGAGAACAAAGGGACCACAGACAGAAAACCACTACCATTCAACGAGGAATACTTAACTTATGCAGACAGCTGCAGTAAACAAGTTTACCACGGTATGATTCACCACAGTCTCACCCAAAACACTCCCTTTACCATATCGGGCTCTGTAAATTTTGTTTGGCATCTAGAAAGACAAACTCTCCTGGTATTGGCTCATAGTTAAAGAACGATGCGATCCTCACCCGGAGCAGGTTATGGAGTCTCCATCTGAAGGTTCAGGCGCAGGACAGCAGAACTGGTGCAGGACCGTCTGGCTCCTATAAAGATCAGAGGTAAACATCATTATTGCAACGAATAACTTGCATGTTATTTCATGCATCCTCTGGTGATTTGTGAAGGACGTGTGGCCGGATGAAAATGTAAAATCTGGCCTGGGATCAAGAAGGTTAAACGAGTAGAAAAACACTTTCTTCTGCAGAGCACAAGATATTTGCAGGAATGTTGGTAACCAACAACGAGGATAACCATTGGTTCTGTGACCAAACAATAGAAATGAATGGGTACCAACGTTGTTCGGATACCAGCATTCTTTAAATATGTCTTCTTTTGTGTTCGACAGCAAAAAGAACACTATACTGGTTTGAAATTTTAAAAAAAGCTTGAGAAAACGAGGACAGAATTTTCTTTTTTTCCCTTAAAGGGTTTGAACCTTTATGACCTTGAGCGAGATACTTAAAGGTGATCAACAGAAATTAAAATGACATGTTACACCCCAAAATTGATTTGAATAAGCAAAAAAAGTAACACTCTTTCTCTCGCTTTAAGAAGCACAGCACCTCTAAAATGAATATTTCTGCCGTAAACCTCACACATTCGTGAGACCATGTCAGATCAACAAACTGAGCTCAGTGCATAACGGCAATTCTGCCTTGAAACTTGCCATCAAGTATTTCACACTTTCTACCTTTGACAGACGCTTTGACATACGCATTTAAACAGTATGTGTGATCCCTGGAATGAAACCCATGATGCTCTACCAGCTGAGCTGCAGGAGTTTCTAGTGCAACAACAAAATCTGTTCCCACAAAGCCCCTTACAAACGCACAGACACACAACACGCTCTGAAACTCTAAGACTAAGCGGTTTTCACCCTTAAGGAAAAGATAATGTTACCATCACACAAATCAGAGAAGGATGTATCATGCTAGTTTTGCTTGTGGGGACGCGCACACACACGCACACAGGGAGTACTCAAATGCAGCGTAAGATGTGAAGTGAACCAAATGAGAAGTCATAATGGAAGACACACACACAGCTCTCTCTCCCGTTCTCTCTCTTAGTGTGGATTAGATTCCAGCTGGTGGATAAACTCCACATGCACTAAGGGAATGTCACTTAAAGCCCCACACTACACACAAATCCGTGTGTGTGTGAGCAAGTACACACATGTCTTGTGTGTGTCACTGCCAATAAAGTGTTCACAGAACACAGAAATTAATGCTTCATTAATCAGGTGCATAAAAGTCTCTTGATCCGGACGTTTGAAAAAGTGAATGTGTTGACTGTTGAACTACAATTATTTTTCTTTCGTGTTCACTACAAAAACACACACACACACAAGCACTTATCAGTACAAATCGTTTACAAACCAGCTTCTAGTGAACACTTTAAATGCAAGTGCGTTGCATCATCATACAATGATAATGAGCAATAAAATATTTAGGCTACATTGGGCATCGCACTTTCTCTGTTATGTAATCCTCCTGATGGCGCAACGTTATCGGTCCTGACGATTCAATGGTGTTAGATCGCCTCGTGTTTTCTTTCAACCACATGCATCATTATTCAATAACTCACTCGGATGCTCGTGGAAGTCCCACAGCTCGACACATGGTGGCAGGTGTTTGTGGGACCAGGGAGCGACAGCAGGGGTCCTGAGCTTCATCATCTTGATCAATGGGTTCTGGACTTGTACTGCTGGGTCCAGCGGGCACGAGCTGCATGTCCTGCGGGGAATGATGCTCCTGGGTTTGCGATTGAACGGAAGGCGATCTGTCTCTGCTGGCCGGACTCGTTCGGGGCAGGCTGGAGGTCCGGGGGGGCGGAGGCGGATGATACCGGGGAGGGTGCCGGTGATGGCCGCTGGAGTCCCGTAGCTGCCGGTTCTCGAGCACTAAATCTTCCATTCGGCGCTCGAGTATGTCTATCCGATAGCGTTGGGTTTGTATGAGACTTTGTTGGTTCTGCACGATGGCGGTGAGCTCCTTTAGATACAGCACCGCCTGCAGAGGGTTATCCAGCAGACTCGACATCCCGGTGATGCCTTTCTTGAAAACGACAAGAAATGATGCGATTTCAGTGAGATGTTTCAGTGGCAGTGCCACCCAAAATATCCCTCGCGCTGGTTAATATTGAAATGGCTGAACCGGTAGAGAGACCGAAAGAGCGAGAGACCCCCGCCTCCGCCTCCACCTCCGTGCCCAGAGCGCGCATGAAGGGATGCGCGGGATGGTGGTGCTGATGCGAGGATGTCAAAACAGAGGATTGAAGGAGGCGGAGTAACGTTCGCGAGTGACGTCGCATGGCACGCAACAAGGCGCAATCACAGGCAAGTTTGTTTCTTTAAAATGTAGAAACGACAAAGCGAGATCTGCTATTGCAGTAGTTTTTACAAGTTTATTTACCAACGTTTTTGTTGCTTGGTTACCAAATCAATTTCACATCTTGTAACGTATGATTGTTTTTATAGGAGGCTATTTTGTTTATTTGTTACTTTTTCCATATTAGTTTGTGCATTAAAATGTCAGTTATCACAATTATTAATATTAACGATTTAACTCAAATAAATAAATAAGTATTTTTTTATTTTGCTACAGCCGTGGTTGTTCATTGGCCCACTTTTACCATAATAAACCCTTGGCTTTTTTATTTCACTAATTTCATTTCAAGTGTATAATTAAAAGTATTTTACTGACAACTCTGACTTTTGGCTGCTTATTTATAATGTTCTCACACGCGTTATGATTTATATGGCATTGCTGGCTTTGCCTGGTAGTTGTGTTTTGTTTTGTTATTGTTATATTCATAATAACACAACAAACACAACTGAAAAGTGATCCCACGCTCTCGAACGTACGACTTCATGTAGCGAAGCGCAAATACCGCGAGAGCGATAAGCAGACCGACCAGTGCTCTGTCCAGTAGTCTCGCGGTACTTTGATGTCATATGCCGGCAGCGCCGAATAAAGCTACTTTGTGTTTACGTCACTCGTCACATGTTAATGCGGAAGTGTTGCGCTTGAAAAGACTCGGCGCATCTAGAAGCGGAGACACATAAATGGTCAGGTAAAGTGTTTCCTTTTAACATTATGTGTTTTTATAGAGCTGGTTTGCTTTATATACATCGCTTTTCCTCGCTGCTGTGCTTTAATTCAGTGGAGATAGGAGGATGATCGCATTGTTCAGATAATGAAGATCAGCGGATGTTGTCAAATATTTACAGTCTTAATAAAGTTCGCATAACTGGACACGTTATAACAGTGTTTATTTAAAGGTTTTCTGACCCTGTCTGGAGTCGCCTGTTATCATGTGACACCCATTGGCTTAAGTCTTTGGGTTTGTGTATATTTAGGTTGTTGAAGGGTTTTTGTTTTGCTGTACTTGCTGCTTATAGTATATATATATGTGAACTCTTTAAACACTGTTTAAAAAAATCTGGTACGATTTTAAGCTGGATGATAAAATAGTATAGGAGAAAATTTTTGCAAGTTCTAGGTAAAGGGGGATTACATTAAATATGCTAAAATATAACCTAGAGTTCATCACTATTCCAAAATGTGGCGAAAAATTACCCTAAACTTTTGAACGGAAGTCCATCTACTGACAATTGTGACAGAAATTAGAGAAATATATATGCATGTGTGTGTGTAGGATGACACAGAAACGTTACCTGGAGGGACAGGTGTACTCCGTACCTCTGATCCAGCCGGACCTCCGGAGAGAAGAGGCTGTGCATCAGATCACTGAGGCTCTGCAGTATCTGGAAATCATATCAACAGACATCTTTACCAGGTAAACAGACATACAGTAATCTTCAATCACTTTCAGATAACGTTCTAGCATAACATGTATGGATTTTACAGGACACAAGCGCGTTAACGTAAAAGCTGTTTGAGCTGGATGCTGACAGCTCAACAATAAAAATATAAAATAAATATACGTATCTGTTTTTGTTTTTACATTGAACTTCCAAAAAAAAAACTTTTCTGATTTGCTGGGCGTTCTTTCAGTTTCAGCCAGTTAGATAACTGTCAATTGGTGACATATTTTAATCCCAGTAATAATAAACCTTGCTGTTTGTGGCGTTGAAGTACAACACAACACCAGTCTGACAAAGTAACAGTTTTATCAACTATGTTTGTATAGGAGAGAGTTTAGGCTACACAAGTCCAGGGAGAGAGATTCAATGAAAGTGCATGTTTTGCATAAGATGCTATTGCGTGCGAAACTAGTGAATGCTCAAATATGCTAATGCCAGCTGCACAGGCTGGAAAACCATCCACATCGTTACCATGACAACATGGCAAGTAGGGGTCCAGGGAACATATTTGTGTGTGTGATGAAGCTGTGCTTTTCTAGGTCAGCTCCATTAAGCCGCACACTCACTGTTATCTATTCGTTTTAACCCCCCCCCTTTCTTTAGTCAGTCCTCTTTCATTTTTTCTCGCTAGTCGCTTCTAGTGTAGGGTTTTCAAACCGCACGTGGCCGCGGGCTGTAGAACGCATCCACTCCGTAAGGACATTATGACTGTACACATGCACAATCCCGCATTTATTGTCACTGCATTCTGTGTATGTTTTTAGGCTGTGGCAGAGCAAACTGTAACAGCTTTTACAGTCAAGGGATCTTTTGCTGTTGTGTTGAGTTTGTCCACAGGTGCAGAACGGACGAACAAAAAGTTATAAGTCGCCTTTAAACGAGTTGAATAGAAATTGAGTTGAGAAGCAGCAACCAAAAGACTGCATAATATTTTGGGGTAAATGTGTTCCCGGCAGGGTGTCCCAGAGCGTGGAGAAGAATCGTGCACATCTTCACTCCGTTACGGACCGGATCAAACTGGCTCAGGCCAGGGTCCAGAAGATCAAAGGAAGCAAGAAAGCCACAAAGGTGAGGAACCTTGACAGTGAGTCAGTCACACATCGGAAGCATAGAAGAGAAAATTATTCTGGTCCACAGTAACCAAGTAACAGTCTGGAGCTGTAAGTGAATATGTGATGATATAAGACTAGAGTCATATAGCGGTGTAGTGATGTCTCTAGAAGGGACATGTGATGTGATTTAAAGATTAAGTAAATTATCCTTCATTTACCAAATTATGTATACTAAAAAATGTAATCAAATGAATTATTGCTTTCTAAAGAAGTGGTGTATACGTTTGATATAAGTCAAAATCTGCTAAAGGATAAGTATTGGAAAGTGAATTTTAAACAGGATCCATGGGTTAAGATTCGCCAAAACATCTTTGTGTATCAAAACCACTTCTTTCCTGTTTAAAAGAATAAACACGATTTTCAAATCAAATTTGCGACAGCAGAATGTATCGTGCCAGTCTCTTAATAACATGTGATTTATTCAAAACACCAAATAAACTATATCCTGTGAATTAAGTGTAATGAATTACACCAACTGCATTTCAGACGTCTCCAGCGGCTTTTTTTAATTACCTAAAAGTCCAATATTGTTCACCTCTCAATCATGTTTTCACGTCCGTCAAAAGCTTGGCTTTTTTGTCTGATTGAATATTAGGACTTACACACTCATGGGCATCCATCACTTTACTTAATAACTTGCCATCTTAGAAAAAATAATTATTACCTTCCGATCCATCTGTTTACAAATCCACAAATCATTTGAATATCGTGACATCTTTAAAATCAAAACGTGCACATCTTGATTAAGACAATCACCAAAGTTTGATAAAACGTTGTAATTTTTTATTGATATGCAGATTTTTACTCAGATAATATGTGTTCGTTTAGGTATTCTCCAGCGCCAAATATCCCGCTCCTGAGAAACTGCAGGATTATTCTTCTATTTTTGCCGGTGCTGTTGATCCCGCCTCCCAAAAGCGTCCCCGCTTTAAAGTTGAGAGCAAGCTCCGCCCACTGGATGACAAGGCCCTACAGGTAAACAGGTTTCTCTGTATTAAAGCTCCTTTCCCCCGTCCCTGCAATTTTTCTCTCCCTGCTTATTTTTTTTGTATTCCTGTGTGTTGCAGGAGAAGTTGATGTATTTGCCAGTGTGTGTGAACAGCAAGAAGCGTTCTGAGGATGTAACAGAAGAAGGTTTGGGAAGTTTGCCGAGAAATGTGAACTCTGTCAGCTCCTTGTTGCTGTTCAACACAACAGAAAACCTGTGAGTACACACACACCTACACAGATTTGGATAGCCAACGCAACCTCATTAACACTGATATAATCATCGCTATGTTTTTTCTCATGTGCAGTTATAAGAAATATGTGTTTCTTGACCCTCTGGCGGGCGCTGTGACTAAAACACACAACACACTGGAAACCGAAAAGGAGGACAAACCGTTTGACGCACCGCTGTCAATCACCAAGAGAGAGCAGCTTGAGAGACAGGTAAGGTTTTGAGGATTGGTTGAAGACAGAAAACAAGATTATCAGATGTTGATTCATCTCTTAACACGTTCTCTTTCAGACTGCAGAGAATTATTTTTATGTACCAGATCTGGGTCAAGTGCCAGAGATCGATGTGCCATCTTACCTGCCTGACCTACCTGGCATCGCTGATGACCTCACGTACAGCGCTGACCTCGGCCCGGGCTTCGCACCATCCGTTCCTTCCAGCACCAGCATCCCGGAGCTGCCCTCTTTTGGCACAGAACATGATGAATCTAGTGGATCCGGTGAGAGCATTGTCTGAGTCATGTGATACGATACTTTGTGAACTTTCTCCCCGGTCCAAAAAGACAATTTATTGAAACTAAGCTGTGAAAACAGCATGCACATTTTAACAGGGTGTCTTTGGGAACATGTTACCATGTAATGTAGGATTACAGATTACAAAAGGTCAGAGTGTGGACAATGGTTGTATAAAAGTTACAAAACAAATATTGTGAAAAAAATATCCATATCTATGATATGACTTTTTTTAAACGCTTTAGGTTTTTGAATGAGCTTTCATTTTAATGTTAATTTAAGGTACATTTTTGTTTTTTCCTATTTTGTTTTGTGCTTTAATTATTTAATTATTTATTTAAAAGATCGCTATTTAGTTTAGTTTAGTTTTCATTTATTTTGAGTCACTTTGATGTCTTAACTGTCTAATATGCATTTAATTAATGAAATATATATATTTAGGCCTGTATTTGATTTGATTTAAATGATCAGAATTGTTTCAATAGTTTTAGATAAGTATAATAACCCTACTTTAAACATGATTTGCTAATATCAGCTGAATGAATCTGCATTTTGTTTTTCTTTATAAGACTCTCAATTCCGACTTGAGGCTCCTCCCCCTCCCCTCCTCCTCCTCCACCACCGCCACCCGCACCGGAGCCCATCCATGCGTCAGCCCCGCCCCCTGGATCGTCTTCAGCCGCACCCCCTCCGCCCCCCCCTCCACCTGCACCAGCCAACACTGCTGATGCAGGTCAAACTCTACCCGCAGGTAAAACCTGCGTGTAAAAACATAAGTTGTTGCTTTGATAACAAAACTGAAGCCTTAACACTGACTTGACAGTAGTCAAGCAATGAAAAAATTCTGTCTAATGAGTGCATACCTTAAAAAATAAAATCATTTTGCTCTGTGTAGGTACGGTTAAAGGCGCCCCTACTGAAGTGCAGGATCCGTCGAACGGGCGAGCCAGTCTGCTGGAGTCAATCCGGAACGCCGGCGGTATCGGCAAAGCCCAACTCCGCAACGTGAAGGAGCGCAAAATGGTGAAGAAAAAACAGAAGGAACAAGAGCAAGGTCAGCCGGGAGTACATACTGGAATTCATCGTACAGAAAAAGCAGTACTGTTAGACAGTGTGTGTGTAATTACAGGATGTTAATAGCTGTTATTAGAGGAAGAACTCATTAGCAGCGTTTACTTTTACTCATAATGAGGGTTAGCGATTTGAATACACCCATACATTTTCTACTTTAAATTACAGTGCAACATGAAAAAACTTAATTTCTGAAAACACGAGGAACTCATTTTCATGTTGAAATATTTGTTTTCACCATCGTTGTTGTAGGGAAACGTGCTGTGGCATTTGAAAAGGTCAAATGAGAAATTTACTTTCATTAAAGTTGCCTCATTAAGCCTTTTTAAATCCGTTTGACATTTGCTCTTAAATTTAATGGCCCTGGATTCCACTTTTTATAGATATGTTATCAATTTATTATGTTTTATTTACCATCTCTAAAGGGAAAGACAGATGGTTTAGTCCTTGGATGAGAGTAAATGCCAAAAAGACTTGAAAGATGAAGTCTTTTGGACTTATTCCTTCAATGAAACGCAATCTATTTGTTATTTCCTGCAGACAATAAAGACATGCAAGTGTTAAATTAATGACAGTGTTCATAGATAAAGCTTAAACTAACCTTCATCTCAATGTTTTCAGTCGGGGCAGCGGTCAGTGGTGGAAACCTCATGTCTGATCTCTTTAATAAATTGGCCATGCGCAGGAAAGGTGAGTCTGAAATATCAATTCAATTGCTCTTCAAAATTTCAAAATGCGTATAGAAAATATAGATTACACGGTATTATAACATTGTATTATTGAGGTTTTCTGAACACAATGTACTTTGAAGAAACTGAAGTTTGCAATTTCAATTTTTATTTAACACGTCCTGAGTCATTTCAGTGCCTCAATCTGAGGGGCAGTGCTAACGTTTCGCTGTGAATATCTGACAGGTATCTCTGGGAAGGTTCCAGGCGGAGACTCAACAGAAGCATCCGGCAGCTCGGGCGGAGCATTTGCCAGGATGTCAGACGTGATCCCGCCCCTTCCAGCACCACAGCAACCAGCCGCAGATGATGAAGACGACTGGGAGGCGTAACCATGGCGATCCAGGGTCTTGACTATTTCGTAGGACTGGTGTAAAATCCACGATATCGTCTCACTGAGGACAGCGGTGAACGAGTGATTTTACCAGATTTACATTGCTTACGTATTTTAAAGTTGAATCTGTGAATGTACGGAAATGATGTTGAGGGAAAATCCAGTCGGAAAGAATACACCGAAACTGATTGAATTCATAAATCCAGTTCATTTTTTAGTTCTTATGACTCAAACCCGAGACTCGTGGGTCATGTGAAATTGTCACAACTCTTTGGAAAGCTCAACTTCTTTATTGTTCTGTTAGCTTAACAATCAGCAATACAACAACATGACACATTTACGAAACTCATGCAGAACGTACTTCTATGTAAATCCATTTTGGAAAGCGTTCCTATGCACGCAGTCACATTCAACCGTTTACGTAAGAATGCTTTTATGAATTATTTACACAGAAATTCAGCCATCAGACTCGTACTTCAACCCAATTTCATCAAATGAGGACAAGAAAGTTTGAGTTGTTTTTACATTGTTTAAATTAAACACTCATCTCTTGCGTTCTGCAGCTTAAGTACAGTTCATAATAAACTATGTGCGTTAGAAATCAAGCATTTAAATCACAAAAAACAGAAGCTTTAATCAAGATCTCGGGAGTGAATTTAGAAACGCTGAACTTCAGAACCTGAGGACAGAGGTGCCACTGAATATTTAACACGTCCTGAGTACTAACACACATTTATAATGCAGAACGCACAACTGGTACTTCAACACGCGCAGCCGACGGGCTCCGGTCTGTTCAGAGCGACGGCCTCTGACGCTTCTCCAGGAAAAACTGTGGAGGAATCAAATAAATGATTAGACTGTGAACATACTGCCAGCAAACATCCTCATCCTGACAGCATCCGCTCATTACAACAGAGAGCACAGCTGGAGAACACAGAGTCACATTAACAACTGTCTGTCTCATTAAAACATCACACAGCTGGATAGAAGAGCACAAGATACGACTCCATTCTAGTATTCTAGTAAAGTGTTTTTACGTCGTGTTTTTAAACATCTCACCTTCCTGATGCTGGCGAACGCCGGACCAAAGCTAGTATGCGTGCGTGTGCTGGATCGAATCCACTCAGGAAGTTTCTGCAGCGTGCCTGTTCGTGAGTAACGGTGGTCACACAGAACGATGCACGCGTAATCTCCACGGTGACGGATCGCACGGCCTGCGTGGACAAACAAGAGAAATGATGCTGCTTCATTTTTATGCGTGTTTAATATTTAACACTTTAATGAATGAGCAGTCCACAACACATGGCTCCACCCACCGATGGATTGATTGACAGCTTTCATGCAGAGACTTTCCACCAATGCTTTCCCAGGACTTTTGCCATCTACGTGAGGCTGAAACGGGAGAATACAGAGTTAGAGAAGTCGGATGCGTTTTATTTGTGAGCTGCTTAATGAATTCTAACCATATGTTTGTCCAGGTAAGCCATCTTCTCCTGAAGCTCTGGTGACTTGATGTTGGGGTACGGCATCCCAACCATAACAATACATCTGACGACATGCACGTACAGTTTTTATTTGACATTAAGTTAATGCCTCTTTTCTTATATATTTTGACTTGGGCCCTGCATTGAGTCATTGACCACTGCATTTTAATCAAATTTTGTGTTAAAAGATATCTTGGCAATCCAATAGAATGATTCCTGATGTGTTATGTCAAGTTTTTAAATAAAGATGAGTTAAAAACAACTATTCACCTGCCCAGGTCATCGGAGAAGTTAATTCCTTCACTCATTTTTCCTCCAACCACAGAAAATAACAGCGCCCCCGTCTGACCAGCTTCCGCGTTACTGCAACGCTTTAGAAAACAACAAATTATGTAAAACAGCCTGATGTCATCTAACATACTTTGAAGACATGACAGATTTGGGGTATTACTGGAAACACTACACAACACCTTATAATACATAGATACAGCTCGGAAAATATGTACCATTCATAGCTACCAGGACTTCAGGCAAATGATCGTTTTTGTTTCATTCTGTCACTTAAATTCACTACATATCTCCCAAATGCCTTATAAAAACATTTTTATTTGCAAAAACTGGTCAATATAACAAAAAATGTGCAATATTTTCAGACCTTAAATAATGCCAAAAAATAAGTTCATGCATTTAAAGTCACCGTACAATCAAACAGGAAAAAAAGTGTTTGACACAGTGTTGCAGTGGTTATTATAAATGATTTATCTGTGCAAACCATTTTTTTTTCATTTGTACTCGATCTTTATTCAAAAACATTTCTTCATCGTATGATTTCAATAACAAAAAAGAGGTAGGACTATACTGACCGTCCAATGGCCAGGCAGTTTTAGCCCTCCCCAGCAGACCCGACTTGCAACAAACCAATCAAAAAGGGAAGGACAAAAAAACCCCGCTCTACATTTTCTTCTAATTTCAGATTCGATTCACTCGGATACACGATACGGAAAAGAAATCAATCGCAACTTATGTTTCATGGTGACTTTAAGAAATATTATTTCTTTATCACAGCTTTCATGCATCCTGGCATGCTCTCAGAAATAGATATCATGTGTATAAATGCAAACCAGAGGCAAATTTGGAGTGTCCCAATCTGTCTACCAATCTTTGAGTACATTTACTTGCACAAACATACCTGAATACATTTAGAATAGTCACCGAGCACTTGCTCGACCTGATTGGCTTTCTTCGGCTCCTGGAATATCTGAAACACACAACAGATTCTTAACTAAACGAGTTCACCATGTCCACATAATATAAGAGCATATATGAAGGCCAAGAGTGTTTGTGTACCTTCTTTTTAGACTCTAAGCGCTTTAGGACTCCGTTACTCTCCCAGTGTCCCAGAATTCTCTTCTCGTATTCGTAGGAGGGGAAAAAACAGACCACACCCCCTGGTACGATGTTACAGAGGTTTGATAAAACACGACCCGTTTCCTCCATCTAATACAGGTAAACACACACAGGTATACATATTATTACCTATAAATATAATTTCCCTCAATGTCATGAAAAGTGTGATTCAAGGACAGAACTACTACAGTTCAATCAAATCCTAATTCACTTTGAACTACTATGTGTATATTAGCAGAATTTTGTTTGCGTTTCCGCCATCTGTGGTGCATTGCGTTTGTGTGTGTTTTACCATCTGTGGCGTGTCCCTGGTTTGAAACGTGAACTCCAACTGCTGTCCTGAGGGTCCGGTGCAAAGGACTGTGGGTAGGATATTCTCAGGGGGTATGACATGACCTGAAGCCATTACACAACAGTTCATCAACGCATAACACTGAGCATTATCAACAGGGAAACAGATGTAAAACTCACCACATGAGAATTCCAAAATGCTCTCTTCTGCTACTCCAGCCGAGAACAGAAGCTGCTCTTTAAAATCTGCAACCTGCAACCGAATCAAACAAAAAAAAGCGTTGTTTAAAAATCCACACGCTGATATTATTTGATAAACACTATGTAAGTGAAGCAGCTGTGTCTCCATTAGCCCATGTTAAGTTATGGTGTGTGTGTGTAAACTGACGGGCTGCATGGTTCCTCCGGCGACGATCACGGCCCGGCTCTCCTGGACAATCTGTGCAAAGTGAACTGCTGCGTTCAGTAAGAGAAACTTCAGGCTGCTTTGGGCAAGAAATGCTGGATGATGGAAAAGAAGAGAGGGGATGTGTGAGAGATTGAATGTTTCATTTGGAGATTTTCTGTTGATGCTCATTAAGTTCACAAACCCTGTCGTTGTATTACCACTCGTCCATCTTTGTTGGCGTTAGTGAGCGCAAAAAGGAAACTCTCAACCAGCATCATTGGAGAGGCCATGGTGGGTTTGATCTCTACTGCCACCTGCTGTTCTGAAACAACTACAACATCAACAATACACATGTGATTTAGTTCCCAAGGACAGAAAAAATAAGGTAATGTCGGATTTGATATTATGGTGAAGAATGATATTGTTAGTGGCAGCAGATGTCTGACATGTCATTTGTGCTAAAGGACCCCAAACCCTGAGGCTCATTTAAAGGGATGGTTCATCCAAATATAAAATTATGTTTTTTCTAACAGTCATGAGACAAAAGAAGATATTTTGATAAATGTCTCAGTGGTTTTCTGTCCATGAATGGACAGCAATAGGGGACGATGTTGTTTGGTTACCGACATTCTTCAAAATATCTTCTTTTGTGTTCTGCAAAAGAAACTCA
Organism: Triplophysa dalaica; assembly: GCF_015846415.1. Classification (NCBI taxonomy): domain Eukaryota; kingdom Metazoa; phylum Chordata; class Actinopteri; order Cypriniformes; family Nemacheilidae; genus Triplophysa; species Triplophysa dalaica. The sequence continues at coordinate 2,815,439 of NC_079555.1, forward strand.
TACAGGTTTGAATAGACATTAGGTTGAATAAATGACGACAGAATTATAATTTTAAAAAAATTGCACTTCAACTTCACCTAGGGACTGTAGTATAGAGAACATCAATAGGCAAGCAACAACACAGCAAGACAAACCATATCAAATAATTTCAAAAAGTGAATGTAATTTATGTAATAGTTTTTATATGACAAATGTAAATATCATTTAAGTTAAATGTGTGTAATTTTTTTACCTGTGGGTTTGTTCTGCAGCGTCTGCAGGTAACGTTCGAGTCCTGCTATATGACGATTCTCTTTGTTTTTAGAGCTGGGTTGCATGTTTATTCCATTGCCTTCATATTTCTCCACAAAACCACATAACTGCAAACAAGAAACAAGATCAATAAATGTGTGTATTTGTGAGTTTGTGCACTTTTTTAAATCTTTAAATGTGTCTCACCTTTTGGCTGATCATGCTCTTCTCAAAATATTTCTGAACCTTTAGTAAACAAAACAGAGTTTAACCATCAACACACTTTTATTTATTTTAGCATAGACGCATGGCCAATAGCTTAATATGAATCTCAAAACGTGTAGTTGTGTAATACCTTAAATAGATTAATGTTATCACACTGAGCCCTAAACAGGAAGTCGTTAATGGTCAGCAGCTCACTTCCTGTTATGTAAATATGCAAAAGCAGAGCAACATTGACTCATGTATGAAGAAAACATTAACCGTCAGTTTATTGTATCTAATGTGACTTGTTTGTTTACCTGGTTGACACGACTGGGTGTTTGGATTCTGACCCACTTTACCTGTTAACACAACACAACAGCATTGATACAATTTTCAAACACACACAAAATACTAAATAAGATCACACATCTGACCTCCAAGTGTGGACACAAGTCCCTCCAACACAAAGAGAATCTGTTTGATGTACATCAGGTTCTTGGCCTTCAATCGACTTCTTTAAACAACCCAAAATTGCAAAAAATGTTAAAAGTATAAAACTTGGTTCTATTCAATTCAGGATTGCAATATACCGATTGCTCAAAGATGGACATACAGCTGCAGAAAGAACTAAGTGACCATTTCAAAATTATTTTAGTTTTCTTAATTTACTGTTCAAAGTTGTGCGTTTAGGTAAATGATTATTCTGGGAACTACTAACAATATTTCTCCCCAATTTCAGATAAAAATATCTCTTTGCTTTTTAATTTCAGAAAATGAAAACTGGAGAAACAAAATTTCAGACCTCAAATACTGCAAAGGAAAGTTCAAATTCACTTTTAAGCAATACAACAGGATTGATTTTTATAGCCGTTTTGACGTGACTTGTCATGGCTTTTGGATTACTTTGTCACTCCTGAGGTTTGATTTTGTTGAATCAGACACTGGACTGGACTGACCACAATAAATCTAGAAATGCTAAATAAATAAACATTTGAAATGGTCTCTACTTTTTCGCGGCTGTATATGGGAAAGCATTATTTTACCTGTAGCGCTCAGAGTACTGTGAAAGCTGTGAATGAGCCCTGCAGATCTAAGACATCAACAACACTCATTAGTGACCTGTGATGAGGTAATGTGTGCACAGGTGTGTACAGATGTGTACCTGTGCTCCATTCATTTCTACACTGTGTATGGCTGAGATCGTGTCAGTCAGATTATGAGCCTCGTCGATGATGACGATCTGATCTTTTAGTTTGATCCCGGACGCTTTGCGGGTGGAAGCGTGAAGCAGAGTCTGATAAGGCAACACCACCACCTTTAAACGAGAGAGAGTTAGCTGTTCTGAGTATGCATACTTCCCTGCTATACAGTGTGAATGTTATTAAATGAGTGCTCTGGATGGCACAGTGTGTGTACCTGAGCTGCGGGTATAGACATCCGTGTGCTATAATAAGGACATGTGTTCGTCGCCCGCCCGTGCTGTAGGAGCTGTTCCACGTCTCGCACCTTCACCAGCACCTCGTCTCTCATAGACATCAGATTCTCAAAACCCGAGAAGGGGCACGTCGCCTTGGCAACACCGCGGCGACGCTTCGGCTCAGCATCTGCCGCCTTTTCTCGTTTCCCTGCAGCTGGAGGTCAGAACGGTGTTTTACAAATTTCTGTCAGTCTCTCTTGATAACGTGATCAGTGTTTCATTTTAAACAGCAACATCGCTGTGTCTAAATTGGCAGGCGGTGTGTTTGCCTTTCTGACCGTGTTTGTTTTTCTGCATTTCCAAACAGCGATCGTTCATCGTTTGGACGTTTCCCAGACGCACAACCTCTGGATTAATGCACAGGTTCTGGAAAGGGAAAAAAATAACACATAACATCATCTGTTTCGCATTTGATTGATGCATCAATGTGTTCCATTTCATAATGTTAAGTAAAGTATTTATTAGTGCTGCTTGCTTAGCCAAACATTGATGTAACTCATACTTAAGAAGTACATAGCGGTTTGATCATATCCCTGGTCCTCCAGTTCTTAGTTTACAAGTTAGACGCATAACTCGCCCTTTATGTCTGCGTTACCGACATGAATGCCACTTTAGAGTGATAGTTCACCAAATATTTTACATTCTGTCATCATTTACTAATTTCTTGTTATTTTAAAAATAGAACTTTCTTCTGCAGAACACAAAAGAAGATATTTGGTAACCGAAAAAAGCACTGGGCTCCATTCACTTCTATTGTAGGGACACAAAACCAATGCAAGTGAACGGGGACCAGTTATGAGCATTCTTCAAAATATCTTCTATGTTCTTTGTGTTCTGTGGAAGAAAGAAATACATGCATGTTTGAAATGGGTGAGTTAACGATGACAGAACTTTTATTTTTAAGTCAACTTTAAAGTGTATAGTTAATAAAACTTATTTCATAATTCACTCATCCTCATGTCATTCCAAACCTGTATATGACTTTCTTACTTCCGCAGAACACAAAGAAAAGTTATTTTTGGAACGTTGGTAGTCACACAACATTGGTCCCCATTGACTTCCGTTATATGAACATAAAACCGCTGAGATATTGCTTAAAATATCTTCTTCCACATAAGAAAGAGTCACATACATGTTTTAAAAGACACCAAGTTGAATCAAATTAATTTTGAAGGAACTATCCCTTTAAATAGAGCGTCTTGTTCCTATTATAGTTCTAAGCAAACAGATAACAATTTCATCCAGGCGAATAATAAAATGGCAAAAAAGCCAGAAACACAGTAGGTAGGGTGAAAATGATGTGTACCTGTCTGGAGCCCAGACTGACCAAGCGAACGGTGTCCCCATACGGACTCTTCTGAACTTCATGGACAAACTGCGCCAGCTGAGAATGAGTCCTGCTACAGTAATAAATCTACAGGCCAAAACAAATATGAAAGACGTCACAGTACACATGCACAGATATCTATATCAATTTAGGGACGAAGAGTAACTATGCACCTTAGTGACATGATCCTCTTCCAGATCTTCATCATCATCATCGCAAAGCCTAGAGAGACAAAAGCATAAGAACTCATGTGTGGAAAACAGACCCACTAACCCATTTCTTCACCTACATAAGGACTAATACCTGCTTTTGGGTGTGGCCTCCTCATCACTCTGGTACTCTGCAACAATAAGCCCCTCCTCCTCTGGATCTGGCGTTTCTGACTCCGCCCCCTCTTTGCTTAGCTGCATCAACTTTACGGTCTCATCATCCTCAGCCACCTGTCCAAGGTACACGTGTTATCTGGTATTTTCACTGTGGTAAATTAGGTAAAACTACATGACACACCCTCAAAACTCACTTTTCTCTTCATAGCATATCTGAGCTGGGCGTTGTGTCTGATCATCTCCAGCCTCTCCTCTCTTTTCTTTCTTTTCAGCTCTTCGTCCTAAATAAAGTTGAGACTGTTTACAAGTACATGACTCGATCTAAGTATCAAAAAGACATGTAACATACCTTTAACTTATCCACTTTGTCTCTCTCTGCCTTCTTCTGGACAAACTCAGACACCCAGTCTGGCTCAGAGCTGTTCTTCCCCTCATTCTCAGCATCTCCTTTCTGTGAACCTTCAGCATCAACATCCAGAAGTTTTTTGGCCTCCTTTTCCTCGTGCTCTCTCAGCCAGGTCAGTGCACCACAAATAAGACTTAGAGACTTTCCCTGGAAGATCAAAGCGAAGTTCAAACCCTCACCATAGCCATCATGTTAGCTATTGAAGGCACGTGATTAGAACTTTAACGTTAGACTGACCGTGCCAGTTGGACTCTCAAATATACCAACTTTGCCCTCTTCCAGAGCCGTGTAAAGCGCCTCCATAAAGCTCTCCTGGATGGGATACGGTTGAAAGGGGAAAGGAAACCGGCCACTCTTGCTTTCCATGATGTGTGTTTGAAATTACCATTTAAATGTAGAACAACGCTGTGTTAAACTACTGACTAAAAAACTCATCGCAATGACAACATAACATCACTTCAGTTTTATCTAAATCAGACTAGATGTATGGATTGCATTTGGTTTGAATGTTGCGATAAAGAAATACATAAACGTAACCACGTATGAAACCATAATACAGAAAAACGTGTTGATCGCGGACACTTCCTCGAACAAACGCGCCAGTCTTTTCCCTCAGCCAATCAAAACGAGGGAATACGTCTTAGAGAATAGGGACGCATGTCAATTTCCAACCCCTCGCGAGGACCGAAAAGACATTACATCATTTAGCAGCGGGTTAAATTAAAACAGACCTAAAAATGAAGGAGCGTTCGACGTTTTCTGTGAGAATCACGACTTTTAGTGAAAGGAACAAGTCAGTAAAAGACAGTCAATGTCAATGCTACAGTTAATTTAAGGAAAAATTGAACATTGAACCGAAATAAGGCTTAAGAACCGTAAAGAAAGAGGAGAGTCAGAAGAATTCTTGTAATTCAAGACAATCCCAGAATAACATTCGCTGTGTTTAAATAGTAATAGTAAAAAAATACTAGACTATTTTATTATATACAACATTTAAACTCATTTAGGTAAAATCAAGCTATATGATTTTGATATATTTAACGGCTGTATGATCTAATTATTATTAAATTGTACTGAATAAATAACGTTGGTATGATTAACTTTATATGCCTCACGAACAGCATTTGAAATAAAACTACAAACTGTCAATAGAAACGTTTAAAGCATTTTCGTTAATGACTGAAGTTCGGTGTGTTAGCGACAGTCCCTAAGGTTGCCCGTTCTAGACTCTACTGTCTCCTCGCGCAAGCAGCTCTGGAAAGTTCGTTGAGCAGATTCAGTTTGCATCGGCGGGTCGAACGTTATATAAACGCCTCGCACAGTCCGTCCGGGGTCTTACAGCCGCATTCGACGATCACCAGTCGTGAAATACAAACCCTCGAGTCTTCTTGAACGCAAAACGTATCTCCAATTGCGACATTAAAGCCGTTTACACGTACAGACGTCGAGTCTCGACCGATATCTTCGGAGGTAGAAAGACCCGAGAGTCGTTCTGCGAGGAGACATAATATTCTTGGAGTTATTTTGAGGGAAATAATTGTCAAAATCAAAGATGACTGCAGAAGAGGTGGTGAATGAAGGCTGCAGCATCCCCATCGAGGGTGAAGACATCACACCGAAGAAAGATGGAGGTGTTTTAAAGGTAAATACTGCAGTGAAATGAGCCGCATTGATTCTATTGAAGGAGGTGTGACTGAGTGAATGCACGCTAGCGTCAGTGTATATAACGTTACGTGTTTACTTCGGCATTTTGAAGGATAGACGGCTGTTGCACGTTTTAAAGTGTGAATAAATCGTGTTTTGCAAACTGTTTTGATGCCGTCTAACGTTATTTTAGTGACTGTGCAGCGTTGCTAACGTAACGTTAGATGTTTCTATGGCTAACGTTAGTCTGTTTAATTCGCGTGTGTGTAACGTTACACTACACAACGTGCAGCCGCAGTTTGTTATGCAAATGAGTCTAATATGTATTTAAATATAATTGATATTTTCCTTAAATCATGTTTTATATAGTCAACATTAGCTTGTTAGCTAAGCAGGTTGTGTGAAGTGTTACACGCGCGCGCTGCAGTGCTCCATGAGATGGCTTTTGCCAAACATCTCCTAATCTAAGTGGGTTACTGTGACATGCATGAGATAATTTATTGATATGAGATGTTTATTGTGGTCAATAGGTTTGAAATGTGGTGAAATCAATGACACGCCATTAAAAGCACACGTGCAGTATGTGTTTCTGTAAATGTCTTCCTTGTTCTAAACAAGATCAAAAATATGTTTACAGGTGGACATGCCGACAGGAATAACTTGCTTGTTTTGCACGATATGCATGATGATCTGCTATATTTAACTGCATTGGATAGGATTATGACGTGATGTATGATATAGTCGTTTGGCACAGTTTAAATATCATCTGTTATGTACTAGGAATGCTCCATTTTTTTCTCTTGGCAGATAACAGTTACTGATATTTGTCACTTGAACTTTGGTCTGTTAAAGAGATCACTGTTTTAATTGTTTTTAAAAAGCAAAAGCAGATTAATTGAAGCTGCAATAGAAATCTTTTTTGATATTTGATATATCTTATATTGTTATTCACAGTGGAGCAATTGTTTTATTGTTATGAAATATTTCATATTTATCATTCCAAATAAAATGTACTATTGCTATATAAACAACAAATGTCTCCTTCCTCGACCCCAATTCACAACTGTTATTTCATAAAAAATGATAATTTACCATTTTATCTCTTGGGTCAGATTTTACGTGATTTTATGGCATTTGCATTTATGCATTTGGCCGACGCTTTTATCCAAAGCGACTTGCATTGCTTTATCCTTTACATTTTACATAGATATTTGCAATCCCCTGGGATAGAACCCACAACCTTGCGTTGTTAATGCAATGCTCTTACCACTGAGCTGCAGGAAAGCTACATTTGATCTACATTTGATTTCAACCCACGTAAAGTTCCTACATGCAAATTTACGCTAATGTATCTGTTATTCATCTAGCATTAAATAAATGAAAGCGTCAGTCGTGAACATGTTTCTGTCCTGCAGTCTTTGAATATTGAGTTTAGGTGTGGCGTCCAGTGCAACTAACAGATCGATGACTAATGTCTGTCTTCTCCATAGCTGGTTAAGATCGAGGGTACAGGCACCGAGTTGCCTATGATCGGTGATAAAGTATTCGTGCACTATGTTGGAACGCTGCTGGATGGCACACAGTTCGACTCCAGCCGTGATCGAGGGGAGAAGTTTTCCTTTGAACTGGGAAAAGGTGGGTGCCCCAAGGGTCAAGTGAATGTTTATGATTTCTTTAATATTTTCTCCCTAAACTTTTAAGGGTTTAAACCAGTGGAAGCGAATTGTGATATATAGGCACAGATGCTGAGTTAGTTTTTATTCACAGGTCAGGTGATCAAAGCATGGGACATTGGTGTGGCCACAATGAAGATTGGTGAAATCTGTCAATTGGTTTGCAAACCTGAATATGCCTATGGTGCCGCTGGCAACCCACCCAAAATCCCACCCAATGCTACCCTTATGTTTCAGGTGAGACCCAGTCACGAATAAATGCGGAGGACACATAATATATTGCGTCTTTATGCATAGGTTTATAAAAATCACAAGCTGACCCATTTTAACATGTGTATGTCAGGTGGAGTTGTTTGATTTTCACGGGGAGGACATCACTAATGATGAAGATGGGGGAATTGTTCGCAGGATCATTACTAAAGGGGAAGGTTATACAAAACCTAATGAGGGAGCGTCTGTGGAAGGTAAACAGGTTGTTCTTAGCTGAGCTCTTAAGAATTCTTTTCATAATTCTTACATAATTATTCTTTATGTTAGTGTGTTTGGAGGGCAGTTATGAGGAGCGCGTCTTCGATGAGCGCGAGCTTAAGTTTGAGGTGGGAGATGGAGAGAATTTTGGTCTACCTCCAGGTGTTGAGAAAGCTCTGCAGTCGATGGAGCAAGGGGAGGAATCACTCTTCACTATCAAACCAAAGTAAAAACACACTTCACACACCCCCTTAATACGTCTCGGAATGTCTGTACATGTTGCTTTATCAGGATTTTTTTTTTTTTTGCCCTCTTATCTTAGGTACGGTTTTGGAGCTGCTGGCAGTGACAAATTCAACATTCCACCTGGTGCTACCCTGAACTACAAAATCAAACTCAAAGCGTTTGAGAAGGTCGGTGTGACCTACTAAGTGAAAGCAAGGCAAAACACACTCACATATTCAAATTGCAGGCTTGAACAGACAGCTTTAACCTTACAGAAGGGCTTTTCACACTGTGCTTGACCCCGGGTTATCTTCATTTTTAACCCCGGGTAAACAAATGTTTCAAATTATTATTTTGAAGCAGGGTTATCCCCGCATTTAACCCAGTGTGAAGCAGGTTATGAATACCCAGGGATTCATAAGGAAAATACCCAGGGATATGTCTTAACCCCTGGTAGATTATAAGCAGTGTGAAACGTGAAACAGATAACCTAGGAATGGATTCTGTTTTTCTCAGGCTTGGAAAAACCCTGGTTTAACAATTTCAAGTGAAAAAGCCCTAGAGAGCAAGTCTTAATTCCCTAACACGGCACCAGACCAAGACTTAATTATGATTATGAATCTTACCTTTTGTTTTGCAGCCATATGGTTGAAATGGAAAAGAAAGCAATCGAATGATATAAAGTACCATTTATGTATTAAATATTCTATTCACAGGATATTTGATCTTCTTACTTCATGAGCTTTGTACAAATGTCATGTGCAGTATAAAATATTTTTGGGTCGATTTCCAGCAGAAATAACTATCGTGAGACATTCTGTTACAAAGTCGCTGTTTCGCATGAACTTGACTTGAAGATGTTGTGTCCTGTCCCGCAGGCCAAAGAGTCATGGGAAATGAGCTCAAGTGAGAAACTGGAACAGAGCGCTATCGTCAAAGACAAAGGAACTCAGTATTTTAAGGTAGGATTTGACAGAATTTTTACATCCCATTTTAATCGAATCGGGAACTAGATGATCGATGGTTTTAGATGTATGCCAGTGATGAAAGTGTCCTTGCTGAATGATCGACATTGATGATGATTGAAGTGTGTTTGTGTGCACAGGAAGGCAAATACAAGCAAGCCGCCGTTCAGTATAAACACATCGTGTCATGGCTGGAGCAGGAATCCAGTCTGCAGGGTGAGGAGGAAGACAAGGCCAAAGCGCTGCGATTAGCTGCACACCTTAACCTGGCTATGTGCTACTTGAAACTGCATGACCCGAGCCCTGCCCTCGAGAACTGTGACAAGGTAGCAGGATTATAGTTTGTCTGAATACTTCTTTTATTTATAAACACTTCCTTTTTGAGTTTCATCATGATTCATTTCATTATTATCCTACATGAATTGCAAGTCATAAAAATACTGCCACGCCAAACTGGTTGGTTCTCACGTCTCCCTATTGTTCATCTTTTTGTTTCTTTGTGCGCAGGCACTGGAGCTAGACTCAAATAACGAGAAGGCTTTGTTCAGGAGAGGAGAGGCGCTGTTCGTCATGAAGGATTTCGACAGGGCAAGAGCGGACTTCCAGCGCGTCACTCAGTTGTATCCAGCCAATAAGGCAGCAAAGAGCCAGATCATGCTCTGCCAGAAACATATCAAAGAGCAACATGAGAAGGACAAACTCCTTTATGCCAACATGTTCCAGAAGTTTGCGGACAGGGACGCCAAAGTAAGTGCAGTTGCTGGCTCTTGGTGATCCAACATTGATCAACCAAATTTTTTGTCGTGCTGAACGAATGCATCTTTGTTTTTAACAGAAGGAGGCAGAGCAGGAGAAGAAAATGAACGGCACGGTGATGGAAATAGATGAAAACACACCCCTAGAACAAACCGCAGCATAATAGCACGCTCATGTGCGTGTTTGTATGATTTACTGTCTAGTGTTTTTGTTGTTGTTTTTGTTTTTTTTAAAGAGGTTTTTTGTACCTTCTATGATGATTTCCCCATGAAATGACTGTTTGTGTGAGCTTGGACGCTTCAGTTTTTAATCTGATGTAGCAAGTCGTTCGCTTTCCTACTGTGGTCAAGACCTTTCTGGCCAGGGTGTGCACTCGCATGTGATTGCGCACATGTATAAACGCTTGTGTGTGCGTTACTGTAAGGCAGCTGGTCGACCTGGCTGTGTTCTCTCTGCTGAATCTCTTATATTGACGGAAGGTGGAAATTAAATTCTCAGCCTGTACTGCAGCCTCTCCTGAAACAAACTCCTTTATGTGCGTGTATTCATTTCAGGGATTATCGTTTGATTGTTCTAGTGAACAACATCACCAAAATGCTGAGATTTTTATTACGTTAAAATAAAAGAGGTGCTTATCTACGATCTGCGGTCTTAAAAGATGTTCGCAGTATTGTCCCCTCATCTCTCCTGGTGAACAGGATTCCAGATGATCGTTCGAAATCAGGTGCTCTCAGTAATCTCATGGCTCTTAAGGGAAGGAAGGAACATTGATGAATTCTAGAATTTCTTGTCCCTGAAACCCTGTTTGACAGAGTCCTAACCAGGACGAAATTACGGTGTTGTCATTTGTGCAGGTGAAAGAAAGGCAAAGATCTGTTCTGTTCCCGTGTCCTTGATGCTCCTCTGACGTTGACTAGAACAATAAAACAAGCTCAAAATCCTCCTGCTGGTTTTTGTCTAATTTCTGCCTTGATTGGAATTGATATTGGAAAGTGTTTATGCTGCCATCTGCTGGAACTGTAGAGAACTTGTACCTCTGAAAGTTTTGAGTCACAACAGATAATTATAGTAATTCCTATTTTAATACGGTTTAAACATGCCAGATTTAGAACGTCATGTAAAAATACAGAGTAAATAAACAGATGCACTTAGATTTAAATACATTGATTTATTTAACTTTTAGAAGATGGTTAACATTAATTCTCATATCAACACCTTCATTCTGAAATGTTCCACTTTATTATACTCGTGTTCATTTTGATCAAGTTAAAAAAGACAAGGGCTTGTATACCAATTTACAGAAATACCTTCATAAATTAGAAACGCAAGCTTTATCGCCGCCATCCTTCTGAAACCTCGTATCTCCATACTTTGTGTGTTTTTTGCCATAAAGCACTATTATTAATAACCTTTCAAATTTATCACTGAGCTTTGCAATTATCTAACAAATAAAAAGTGCTTGAATTTAGACATCTGAGGGTTGCACATCAGTCATATTAAGTTTTGTTGAAAGGTCCAAAATCCTGACCTAACAACAATGACCCTGAAAATGTAACTATGGTATGTGATTCTGTCATTCACTGCTAAGCACATCTTTTGAAGTGTATCGGTTATGATATGCAACTTTAAACCGTGGGTAGTCATACAAGTTCCCTTTAAGAGCAGTATTAATTACACCTTTATTTAGAAATTCCCAAGTCGAATATCTGTGATGAATTCTACATGCCCTAACATCCCACTTGAACCTTCTTGATGTCACACAAACGTTGAATCATGTCTGGAAGGCTATTGTTGATGCGTCATGATATCTGTTGGATTCAAGTTCTTCAAAAACAAACATCTCTCTGGAATCAAGAGAACTGGAGGTTTTATGTGCAGTGCCTGCATGCTGTGTCACTTGGCAACTCGGAGGCCAGCAGGGACACCAATAGTCCCCAGGCAACACACTCATGCATCTGCATCAGTTCAGCACCTGATGGTTTGCACCGGTGCGGATGTGCCTCTTCTATTCAAAGACAGGTGAAAAACACCAGGATGCAAAACCAGCGGCGACTGGTTAGACGGGTTAAACTGGACTACCCGCTACATTCACCTGCACGCACCTTCACCAAAAACTTCTTTTGGAGCTCAAGTTTACCTCTTCAGGGCCACGCGGCGTCACAGGAGAGGGCGTGGTCTCCTCGAGCACTGCGTGTTGATGGTATGGAGTGGTGGACGCTGATCGCGGAATGAGAGTTTCGCCGGAGGTTTGATATGTTTGACGGCAGGAAAGCCTGCACGCGTGATCTTCCAGCGGATTCGGAGTCGTGTGAGACCTGAAACCGGAGTTAAAGAAGATGCTAAACTTTCTCCCCGTGCGGAAATTCAAGCGCAATGGAAAGTACATTGTTTTCGGGGCGGTGCTGATGGTGGGATTTCTGGCTGCTTATTTGGAGCTCATGGCCACCAGTGTTTGGAGCGCAACCGGTGAGTTGATGACTGAGTTTGCACTTGTTTTGAAAAAACAATGGAAGACGTCATAGAAGTGTTGATGGTTATAATGGGAATTGTGTTGGATTTAATGGAAACTTTTCTATATCCATGATGGAATAAGGCTTAAAACGCACTTTATACTGTAGTTTTTACACAGTTGTTGGTTTATATGGGTGTTTGTAAAATTCCTATTCATCGTTTTATTCCATTGTAGCCTACTGTTTACATTACATCCATCCATCATTTTATTACAGTCAATTCTACCAAACCACTGTACACTCTAATGCCTATTTATATAAACAAATTGCACCCTCTTTTATTTTATACATTATATTTGAATTTCTGGTTGGTCAGGTTTGTGAACTGAGGTTAAGCGGTTATTATTCACAGGTCTTGAATCTTGCTTGCACTTGTTGTCATCAGTTGGGCTGCGACCTTCTCGTGACAATGTCAGGATTCGCTCGAGTGTGTGATGGGATCATTCCATAATGAGTTGTGCGTTCGAGGTTTAGAATGGACAAGCAGTTAAGTTGTGGAGATGGTGGGTGACTTGGCCAAGAAAGTTGGTTGATTTCGTCCCGTTCTCATATTACAAATGCTATACAAAGAGATTGTTGTGTGACTGAGCAAACCAGATGGCTCAGGTGACCTGCGGCACGGGTTCATCGTGTAGTTAGAGGTCATGTCAGGGATGCAAAGCCGGAGTCACACCCACACCCGCACCCGCCCGCTGATGGACATATTAAATGACCATAGATTGAATACTACCTGTTAAGGTAATCATATATCAGATAAGATCACTGGACGGTCGGCGAGCGCCGATTTGATTGGGGAATTTTGGTTTCAGGCTTCATTCTCGATTGTGATCTACTGTAAGTTCCTTGTTCCAACGGACGGAGAGAAAATCACATGACGTTCCTGTGAACACCTGCTATGTTCTTCACTTGAGCTTTATGTCCCTGAGCTAAGGTGCCTTGTGCTCCTGCTGTATAAAATGGTTTCATGTTGCTTAAATTGAGCAGATTAAAGTGTGCGTTATTGGTTAAATCTTGATAAATTATATACAAATTAGATTAAAGAACAATTTAGATTTGTTATTAAGGTCCAATGGTTAAATGCGGTGCTAAATTCCAGATTTCTCCACAAGCTTTAGGTGTGTCCACTACACACTTTGCACTTCAACTATATTATCTACTTCACCATCTAATGTGTGAAAGCTCCAAGTGAACACTACACAGGTTTTACAAAAACGTAGGTAAGCGATTTCTCAGGTGACTAGGCCAATCGTGTCAATCCCCATCATGAAAAACCCTTTCTCTCAACAGGTAGTGTTCTAGCTTTTGTTGAAACCAGTAACTTTGTATTGGCACCTAATGTATTATTGCTCCTGTATGACATCGCTTGTTGCTCCCTAACTCTTTGTAAGTCGCTTTGGATAAAAGCGTCTGCTAAATGACTAAATGTAAATGTAAATCCCATAATACACTGCAAGTCTATGGGTCACTTTCACAGACAAGGCGTGAAGCTAGTCCCAGACTAAAATGAATGTTTAAACTGTCTTAAATGAAAGTAACTTGCCCTGGATATCTGAAAATATGTCAGTGCAATTGTTTTGTCTTAAGTAATGTATTTTATTAAAAAAAATGTAAGTGATTTAAATATCCTAATTTATCTAAGGTGTAGTCTAAGCCAGTACTTAAACAAAGCCTTGTCTGTGAAACCGGGCCAATGAAAACACATTTATACATTGTACTTTTAATGTCTGTGGAGGTGTCATCGTCTCTGCCGGTGAACTCGCCCAGCCCCTCTCATCCACCACAAAGCAAACCAGCAACTGTTGAGCATGTGACAACATGCAAGTGCATTTATTCACCCTTATGTGGATCGAAACATGTTCAGTGGCACACAAAAGAAGATTCTTTGAGAAATGTCTCAGTGGTTTTGTGTTCCTACATTGGAAGTCAATGGGGATCAATGTTGTTTGATTACCAACGTTCTTCAAAATATCTTCTATCGTGTTCTGCTGAGTGAGATGAGAGTGATGATATAAATGATGAAACTCTTTTTTTGGCTGAACTTTGCATGCAGTGTGAACAGAAGAAAACAATAATGGCCGTTTAATTTTGAGCTTGATATAATATCTAGTCAAACAGAAACTGCACATTTGATTATTTGACTCATTCATCTTGTTTACGCTACATGTAAAACAACAATTCTGTCATCTCAGGTATTTTGGGCAGATAAAGATCCTGCTTTATCTTTGTAGAGTCATTTTCCACAGAGAGAAGACATGTGATGTGCTCTGGCTTTTTATGTGTGTGTGTGAGTTGGGACACACACAAGTGTTTTTTGTAGGTCAGTGTGAAGTGGCGTACTCCTGCGACTGACCCTTGACCCTTGATTTTTTTTGCACGGGTGGTCCTATAGCAACAGTTAACAAATGTTCATGTAAGAAAAAATATCTTGCTGTTCATTCAAAGAGCAGGTGCGTAGGGCATAGAGTCTATCTCTCTCTCTCTCTCTGACATGTATTGCAATTTTATAGAAATAGAAGTAAGGGAGAAAAAGGAAATAAAATAAAAGTAAAAAAAGAGCAAAAAAATATAAATTTTCTGGTGATTCAAGAGATTTTAAAAGTCAAAAGTCTCTCTCTCTCTCTCTCTCTCTCTCTCTCTCTCTCTCTCTCTCTCTCTCCTTCTCTCTCTCTCTCTCTCTCTCTCTCTCTCTCTCTCTCTCTCTCCGTCTCTCTCTCTCTCTCTTTATATATATATATCTCTCTCTCTCTCTCTCTCTCTCCGTCTCTCTCTCTCTCTCTCTCTCTCTTTATATATATATATATCTCTCTCTCTCTCCGTCTCTCTCTCTGTGTCTCTCTCTCTCTCTCCGTATCTCTCTCTCTCTGTCTCTCTCTCAGTCTCTCTGTTTCTCTGTTTTTCCCTCTTTTAAACAAACTCTACATTCCTCCAGTGCCTTCCATTGACTTCTAGGGAAGTCGGTGAAAGAAAAGATTTGGTAGGAGAAAGACAATGTTCTTTCTAATAGAAATATTAGAATGTGGGTGTGTTGATAGAGAGATTTACTGGTCTCTCTTTTGAAACTCATGTGTTCCCACACAAACAAAGGAAGTTTACTCGCCAGCCCACATGCAAATACCACCTGAAGACACAGACCATAAAATCCCGCCCTCCCAGCGTTGTTTGCTCAATGGCTTCGGAGGTCAGGTGACTGTAAGGTGAGGCGTCATTTCCACTGTTTCTTGTTTTATGACGCCAGTGTGGAAGGGTGAGGTTAAGCACACTTGGACATCTCTCTCTCTGCACAAACACACACACACACATATTTTAAGTCTGAGATGTGAAAGGAAATGTGTTCACCATGCTTTTTCAATGTTTTAAATATTTTCAACATAAAGAATACTAGAAACACGAGCATTGGATTTTGGAACAACAACATGAACACCAGACAAGTTTTTTTTTTACATGAACCCCCATAGACATCCTGTTTTATCCCATTGCCTTGAAATCTGTAATACGCCCTTTATTTCAAATCATGTTTTTTATTTAAAGGAAAAGTTCATCTCGAAATCAAAAGTGTTTTTTAACAATGTCTTTAGTACTTTTCGGGACCTAGACAACAACTATCCCATGTCACCTAAATATCTTTAATACATAACTAAAAAAAAGTAAAAAGTAACATGATTTTGAGACGTGTGATGGAGAAAATGACAGAGATGGATTGTTTGTATTGCGGAGAGTTGTGTCTACGTTAATTCTTTCCCATATGTTAAAGATTCATGTGAACGTGGAATCGGTTTCAGTTAATCTGCAGAAATTGAAAACCATCAATGGCAATTTAATGTCACTCGTGAATCTCGCACGGTTTCGACAGCAGTGTTTTTTTTTTATTAATTGGCTGTTTGATAAAATATTTACTCTGTTTTTCTTTAAGGCGTAACACCGCAAAGTGAAGATGCCGTCTGGGCCAAATCTGCTGCTGGGATTGAGGTAACAACCCGGGCACGGACACCTCATCACAATCTCATGACAATTCCTAACTATTTTATGGAGTGGCTTCTTCGTATAAAACACGTTTCAGTAAGGTCTGCTTTTGTGCCGATATCAGTCAGTGATGGGGCTTCTTTATTTCTATTTTTAAATATTGCAAATTTTCACATAATTCTGATCGTAAGAATTCCTGCAACTACAAATTCCAGTGAGATCAGGCTGGACACAAACTGTGCAGTATAGTTAATACTGCGCACGTATTTTAATTGTATTTATTTATTATTTTATTTCATTTGTGTCTTTTGAAACAGTCACATTGCTTGCTATCGTGCTGCTTGTGGTGTTTCTCTTGTAGGTATACTGATCTGTAAGTAAATATTTGTAGGCTACATGTTGCATATTTTATTAAGCTTGTGGTGTCCAATTATACTGAATTCTTAATCCCATTTAGTATGAAGCGCTGTTACTCTTGCTAATCAAATTAACTAAATCTAGAAAGGTCTAGAACAGCCGTCTCAAACTTTTCAGATCAAGTATCACCTTTGATAAAAGTAGTTGTTCCAAGTACAACCTAATGACCGAATCGCATGATAAACACTTAATTATCTTTACACCTTGTCCTCCAATTCTAATGTATTAATTATAAATCTTTATTGACTAGTTGTTATCAAACTAAATAAAAAAAAGTTTTGTTCCATGTTTTTTAAGCTAGTCAACAGCAATAGTGGACAGGAAACCATTTTCTGTAGTGCACTGTAAACAGCTCTGGAAATGACTTTTATGGGTCATTTATTAACTTTGTGGGGACTTGCAGTAAGACTACAAACCTATATTAAAGTCAAAACAACGTGGAAAGAATATTTAACACAGAAGATAGATGCATATAGGTATACGTAAGCATCAAGAGAACAGCTGTTTATAAGGAACAGAGACTCAAGCGGCACGTCAAACCTAAATCGCATTGATTTGATTTCACCTCAAATAGATGCAGACGCGCATTGAATAAGCGTTTTACAACAATAACCGTCCGGTCCCTGTAGAAGTGCATTAAACAGCGGTTCAAGTTCAGAAATAAACAAGAATCTTAATTTACACTCAGCTCATAGGAAGAGTGAGAGGCACACAAGCGCCTGTCTGCTCCCGCTTTGTGTTTGAGCTGCCTGTCACGCGCCTGATTTACATCGACCAAAGATAAATAAACAATCATTCATTCAACTATATTAAAATAGCTCAAAGGCTGAGATGTATTCCGTTTTTATCGGTCATATATAAAACATTTGAAATTGTATTTAAAACACGAAATGTAAATTAAAATAAGTTAAAACATTTCTGTCATGTCAAGTACCACCAGGGGTCTCTTCAAGTACCACTAGTGGTGGCAAAGTTTGAGAACCACTGGTCTAGAAAAGGTCAACTCGTCCAAGATTCTCAACACTTTCCTGTTCATTCGTCACACTGGAAATGGATGTGTGAACACAGCATTGCATTATTTCAGAGATGCATACAATTTTGCATAGTTTAAACTTTATGCTTTCCTGTAGCTCAGTGGTAAGAGCATGCCAAGGTCATGGGTTGGATCCCAGGGATGCTCATAATTAGAAACAAATGAACAGTATAATGCAATGTAAGATGCTCTAAAGCGTCTGCTAAATGCATAAATGTAAATATGCATACTGCAGGTATAGTAAGTAAAATAAAGTAATGCATGGATTCGATTGGTTTTTAATGCCAAATATAATGCATGTGTGTATGTCACAGGTTGGAGGCGATCACATCTCTAATAATCATAAACAATACTGGACTTCAAAAAACAATCCACAGAAATGGAAACCGGAGGTAATAATGCTTAAAGATGCACACCATGACCAAAACCACAAACAGCTGTTCACACATACACAAATGTTGATGTTTTGAGATTAAATGTACTGTACAAAGTACGGGTGTTAAACGATTAATTGCGATTAATCGCATCCAGAAAAAAAGGTTTAAGTTTACATAATACATGTCTGTGTCCCTAGCATATTAATTTTATATTTAAGCATAAAAATTCATTTATATATTTAAGGAAAATTATTAAATGTTTATATAAATGTTTATATAAATATATACTGTACATGCAAATATTTCATAGTAAATACAGTATATAAATATGAATTTGTATGTATTTATAAATGTGTAATAAAAATGCACAGTACGCAGACATGTATTATGTAAACACAAACTTTCATTCTGGGTCCGATTAATCGCGATTAATCGTTTCACACCCCTAGTGTAGAGAAGTGCAGGTAATGAATATAACGGTACTAAATAAAGATCATACAGATGAACCATATATTTCCTTGCTTAAAAAAAGAATACAATGATATTAGATGTCGAAAACATATACTGTTTATACTTTTTAAGTTTAATGTTGGACATTCATCCAAATAGTTCTTTATTTCTGTAGTCGCACACATTGATCTTTAGATTCGTGTTGATTCTGTGTTTGTGTGATGTGTTTATTTGTGTGCTTTTGTTTTCAGTATAAAGGACAGGTTAATCTTCATGTGTTCGAGGACTGGTGTGGCCCGTCTGTAGCTCAGCTGAGGAAGAATTTACATTATCCACTTTATCCTCATGTATGTACACTCACACGTGCGTGTAATGTTTGCGTTCCTCTCAAATTTCAATTTTAAAATGTAATTTTTATGATAATTCACGCACCCACATGTCATACCTAGGTAATCCTTCCAGGGTTCTTATCCATATAATTGACTTAAACAGGGGGCTGTTGGTTAAGGTCCAATTTTCAGGTTCATCGCAGCTTCAAAAGGCTCTACATGACACCAGCCAATGAATAAGGCCCCATATTTTAAATGTAGACCTGCGGCAGGCGTAAACACATTTTCTAGATGGAATAGAGATGGAAATAGTTCAACTTTTCGGACTACCCCGAGCACCGCGGGTCATTTCAAGAGAGAAAACCTTCCAAGAAAACAAAACAATTATATACTTTTTAAACTGAAATATATGGTTTATGGCGATATATTTATGTTTATAAGGTATATCATTTTTGAGTTTTCTTGGAAAATCACTTATCGTTTTGCTAGACAACACCCTTATTTATTGGCTGGTGTCCATTACAGCCTTTTGAAGCTGCGATGAAACTTTGTACCTTAACCAGCAGCCCCCCGTTTAAGTGCATTATATACTGTAGATAAGAACCCTGGAAGGCTTCCCTCAAAAGCCTCGATTTGTTTTTGACAAAAGAAATAAACTCACAGTATGACATGTGGGGGAATGAATTATCATGAAATTGTGATTTTAAAGTGAACTACTCCTTGAAGCGTTGGGCCGCTTGCAGTTGTTTTGCATTTTAAAACGAACATCACCAGATCCTGTTTGTCTTTTTTGGATGAATATTTGTTCTAAAGTTCTTCAGTTTGCCTTCAGTATTTCTCTTGGCAAACTGAGGACACTTATTGACGGTAACTGAGTGAGAAAATCTGTATTCTAAGTAAACGGCAATTGAGAATATTCTTTTTACAGATCCTCGTCTTGTGGGTTAAGCCCTTAACATAAACCTTTTGAAGGTTTTCGAGTTAAATATTTACAGTCTTTCTTTTCCTGGAAAATGTATTAGCAAGAAGAATGACAAGTCATATGTGACCCTGGACAACAAAACCAGTCTTATGGGTCAATTTTTCTGAATAAATAAGCTTTATATCGATGTAGGCACCTGGCTGAGATACAACCGTTTAATACTTTAAAATTAATATTGAGAAAATTGCCTTTGAAGTTGTTATACAGGGGCACTGTGGCAGGCCACCCTCTCACAAAAATAATGTTTTTATATATTTACGATAGGAAATTTACAAAATATCTCCAAGGTACATGATCTTTACTTAATATCCTAATGATTTTTGGCATAAAAGAAAAATAGATAATTCTGACCCATACAATGTATTTTTGTTCCCGTGCTTATTAAGACTGGTTTTGTGATCCAGGGTCAAAATTTTTAATTGTGTTTGTCCATTTAATGCTTTCTGGAATACCAGAAACCATTGGTGCCTTTATAATTTTAAATTAAGTAAGAAATAGAATTAAGAAATAAAGAGAAATTTGTTTGCTTTATTTCCATTGAGCTTTTTGTTTTCTATACAGTTTTTGTATATTTGAATAAAACCCTTATTCCCTGATACACTCTTGTTTGCCCTGTTTCCAAATAACATTGTCCAATAAATACTGTAATGTATTGTGTTTTTTTAAGTGAACCTTAGGGGTCATTATAAGTAAATATTGTCTAATTTATTTTTTTACACTCCAGTCCAGTATAAGTCTTTATTAATTATGTATGCACTGTATTTTTATCCAGTCTCGTATCACTGTTGGAAAACTAGCCGTGTCGCCCAGCTGGACCAATTATGGCCTCAGGATATTTGGCTATATACATCCTTATACTGACGGTCTGTAACACACACAAACAAAGCTTGCAGGGTATAAGATCTTCGATGTTCCGCAGTTAAACATTTCCTGTGTTCAACAGGTGACTTCAAGTTCGCAGTTGCATCCGATGATAACAGCGAATTTTGGCTTAGTGATGATGAAAATCCAGACAATCTAAAGCTTTGCACTTACGTCGGAAAGGTACGTTAGACCGATGTTAACGATTGTTCCTTTATTCGTTTAACACATGTAGTATATTTACTCAATCCCGTTTGATATGTGCATTTGCAGACAGGCAGAGAATGGACCGCCCCAGGGGAATATGGGAAATATGCCAGTCAGACATCCAATTTCATTACGTAAGTTCAGAACCCCTTAACATGCACCCAGCCCTGCATTTTATAGCGTGTCTGCATTGTTTTATAAAGGGCAATTCAATTAGTTTGTCATGGGGGCCAGTTCATGAAAGGGATCCCAAATGAGGGGCCGGAGAGATATGGCTTGCAATAGGAGGGATGACACAACAACAATAAGAAATCCGTTATTTTTTCCCAAATTGTTCTGTTTTAATTTTCTGGATTCTATGTTTTCCGTCCTTTACTAAACAATAGTACTCTATTTGCACACATGAACAAAATACTTCTGTATACTACACTATTAATTTATTAACTATTTAAAAAAATCTGCAGTAGATACGTTGAACCACACAAATTAAAAATGTAAATAAATATGTAGTCTACTTAAATGTAAATAATATTTGAATAATGTTACAAGCAGATTTACATTAGTAAACTAAAGTTAATAATATACTCCGTGAAATTAACTACACAGGTGAAGTGTACAGTATAATGTGATGCGAGTCGCTTTGGGAAAAGGCGTCTGCCAAATACGTAAATGTAAATACTGTACTTTTATGTCATTTTATTCTTCTACAATTATGTAGGAAAAGTTTCTGAAATTGTCCCCAGAGGAAATAACCTGGAGAAAAAAACAAGCACAACCAGCTTTAGAGATGTCCTTATAAAGAACAAGAGCAATTTTTTTGAATAAGAACTCTTTAGGGGCGATTCGCAATTCGTGTCTAAAATCGTGCAGAATTTTTTGTGTGTTTGTGGTCTTCTGGCGTCTGTCGTCGTTAAGCAACCATGACGAGGCGAGGAGGTAAAAACAGGATAAATGGATTATATACCGTACACTGAAAATACCTTGCAATAAGTCTGCTACTAGATTTATTTATGTTGTGATTATCTGTGTCTCCATCTTCATTGAGCTTATCTATATTGGCTGGTTGGTTTTTGTGACATGACACGTGTGCGGCATTCTAAAAAGTTGAAATATTCTTCTCTGTCACGATTCACATGCTGTGCGACGCTGCCGTTTTTTAGACGCGTCAGCACCGCAGGCGCATCTCTGACAATCGGAGCGTGCTTGTCGCGCATCTACATTTAAAATAACAAAAGAAAACCGTTACCTGATTTTTTTATGTTTGGCAGGACTTGATTTAGTGAATCCAGTTTCAGGATGTCATTGCCTATGACATAAATCTATATATTTTGCTTCCGTAGTATTAGTTGTGAGATGTGCTTTCACTTTGATCACAGATCATTTCTTTGTAAGTTTCATGGCAAACATCAGATCTTTTACTAATCCATTATGCTTAATGAAGGATCCAGGAGAGGTTAGAAACTGTCTACTTTGACAAATGACACCAAAATTATGAATTTCCCCAAAAGCATAATTTGCAACTGATCCTGAAGCTAGCGTGCATGCTCTAGTTAAGGCTACTGGTTCTGCAGCTTGAGCTGAAAAATGATCTTAAAGATGACCTGAAGCTACCACTGCATAACCTGCTCGTCTGTTACCTTCAATGACTTGAGCTGAACCATCAAATTACAACTCCTATTCTGCATTCTCTATGGGAGTTTCTGTTATGTAAGGTGCGTATGTAAGTGTAACACAATCATGAGTCATTTCGCCGACATCCTCTTACACAACTTCAGTCATTACATGGGTTTGTGAGTGGCGCAACGCTGTAAAACAATGTTCGGGGCTGTGAGGGTTGTTAACCTATTTCCCCAACGAGAAGAGGTGACAGAAATGACTTTTGCTTGATTCATTAGCACTGATGGGCAGTAACGCGTTAGAAGTAACCCGCTACTGTAATCCGATTACTTTTTTTACTGTAAAGCCACATACTTTCACTGAATCTACAGTCACATCAGTTACTGATTGAACGGCTGCATCTGTTTCAAAGAAAGCTTTTAAGTCAGGATAATTGTTCTCAGGCTGACTTACTTCTTCCACATCAGCACGTTTGTCGCGGTTCAATTTCTTAGTAAAAGAGGAAACCAAAATATCTGTGGCAGCAGATAATGCCTTTCACATTGTTCTGGCGAATACATGCTCCTAGTACTTTTTTACACTCGTCTACAGACCAAGTCTTGTCTGGATGGATCTCATATCTGAGTCGGTTCTTGTCTAACTTTCCCAGTGACTGTTCATTTGCACTCCTAACACTGATTTGAATTCACAATCTTTCACGAAACCCAGATTTCTAGTAATGTTTTGTAGGCGGATTCATCGGACGCACGCACTTGCCCCGAAGTTAACTTCCGGTCTGTTTGTTGATATGTCCGGCTAGTGGCTAATAATATAAATATTTGTATTAATTTATATTAATATTAGTTTATATTAATAAAATAAACAGTTTGTTCAATGGGTTGTGTAACTTTGTCTTAAGTTTAGCCTTCTACTGGGAACCCAAAGTAATGCTTCCGTGCAATACTTTTTAATGTGATTTCTTGTTATTCTTTTGCTAACTAACGTTTGTTTATGTTGTTGCTTTTGAAAAAGTCTATAGACTCGTACTTTGTACACGATTTGTTCTGATTCAAAATGTGTCATGATTCACAGTCTTCAGATGAACAGGAAATACTTCTTCGAGCTTATCCATAAACAGGATGATCACGGGACGGATCACGTAGAGGTTGCGGTGAGTGCGTCGTCCAATGGTTGTTTAATGGTTGTGTTATCATTTACTTTGCTTATTATACTGTGATTGTTGTACTGTATGTGACTATACTCTGTTTTAACTTACAGTGGCAACTCAAACAGGCTGGAAGGGAATTTTCAATCATCGATTCCAAGTACATCTCTCTCTACACCAGTGAGTGTGTTTGTGTGTTATTTTAATCTGTGGTTTCAGAAATGTCAGGGTATCGTTGGGACGCTTGGAATAGCTGTTCCTGTCCACACACACCCTGAAATAGAGCTAAGGATGGTGTGGCCTCCAATGGCATAAGTGCTTGTGTGCGTGGTTGTCGTCTCCTTTTGGTTCAGCTGTAGTGTGTCAACACAGGCATTTGCGTTAATCTATGTCAATATTTGGTTGTATGACTGTGTTTTTCTAGGTGTGCAAAGACACTAGTAACAAGGAAAGAGTGCCATTCTGTGTGTGTGTGTGTTGACTTACTATGAAGTCAAATACTACCAGCTTTTTTAAAATCAAACAGTAATCATTGCAAAATGATAGGTGTTTAATGAAAGCGTAATCTGTTGTGTTGTTGTAAACCCATGTTGAATTCGTCGAAGCAGTTTGCATGTTGAAAACAAAGACGCTTGTTTTGCTTTTTTCATGCAGTTGTCAGTGTCTTTTGGCAGTCTTCACAGATATTGACAGTCTAGAAAGAAATGTCAAAAATGTGGCAGACGTTTGTCATTTGTCACACTGGAAATAGAATGTCCATTGCATTATGGGATATAGTGTCCAACGCAGTGTGCTGTGACTGTGTACTACATAGTGTGGTAAATGTAATAGGTTATCTCAAAATTGTATGCAATATGTGTGTAAAGGTACTGTATATTTGTACTAGATAATAACCAATGACCCTTTTGTGTGTGTGCGTGCGTGGGTGTCTGCGTGTAGATGAGTCCTCTCTGAAGGCAGGTGATGTCAGTCATATTCCTCAGACTGCTGCCAGTCATGTAGCTCCACCCAACAGTTTTTCTCAGGCTCCACCCCATGGAGCGGACATGTTGAGACCAGATCCACGCGACTCATTTCATAAGAGTAAGAAACTAAGCTTCCATAGTCAATCAAATTGTAAAACTTTCATTCATTTTACTGTGTACTGGAAACTTTATTTAACTATATTTAAGTACTCATTTTGCAAAAAGAATACTTCGCTTCATATAGATTGGTGGTTGGCGAATGAACCATACAGGTGTCCAAACTATGGTGTGACATGACAAAATGTGTAAAATATAACAATGAAGATACATCTCTCATATGCTGTTTTGAATTATAAATGGAAATATTATTAATATAAAATAATATATACTTTTACAGTTTTTTATTATATTTGCATCTTGGATTCCAAGTTGTCCCTCCCCTTTTGTATGGATCGACTTGTGTTTAGAAAAGACCTAACACAGGGAGTTTTTGCCAAACTCAGATTAATCTTGAGTGCCTATACAGTAGTATTGCATACTTTGTTACTTCGAAGAGTATTTAGTTTTATCAAATGTATAAAAGAGAGATACGGCACATCATCGCATTATCCCTTCGTGTTGTTTACATTATACACATACACACGCTGATTGCCAACAAAACACAGACACATGACTTAGTTTGACCTACCGCGTGCAGTTCATGTCCGGCATCTTTTAGCGCTGAGACCGCTCCATCTATCCATCTATCAGTTTCAAACAATCTCTAAATCCAGTGTTATATGCACCGTTTATATAACATCCATCACTGAAATGCCGAGACCGAACAAACACACCTCAACTTCTCTCACTATCGCAAGAGTAACGAGCTGCAGGCTCACAGCGCAGCCAATATTGACACAGTGCAGCCATTCTTGATAAGTGGGTCTTCCTATGCTCGTCTGTCGCGTGGGTGGGCTATTTCTTTTGCCTTGCCATGGGCATTACATTTACATTTTACATTTACATTTAGTCATTAGCGTCAGCAGACGCTTTTATCCATAGCGACTTACAGGTGGGGTAGGCAATGGAAGCAATTGGGACAGCATAAGTACAACAAAAGCATAAGCGCAATCAAAAAAAGAAGACTGGTCTCAGATAACATAACACAGTATACAGAACCATTCATTCATGTATATATATATATTTTTTTTTTAAAGAGTAGAGAAGAAAATAGAGTTGGAACAGAACAGCTTGCTTTTCTTGGAGGATTGCCCAATAAATGGATCCAGACTTATAAAAAAACTTTGAGTGCTGGGGGAGTGTATCAAGCACAGAAATACGTTATACGTCCAACTCGTTTGTTAACAAGTTGAACATGTCGAGCATGAGAAGCCAGCGCATTCAAATGTTAAGTATAACATGTTAAGTTGTCAGAGTGCATGACATTGAATGATGTTCTGCCTTTAACTAGTTCTCGCCATAAATATAGCCTTAGGTGCTAGAGGGCTTTAAGAATGAAACAATAAAAAAATGAATTCTAAATATTTGCTGTCACTCCAATGTACACATGTAAGGTTTATTTGGCAACCGCACAAATTCAGAGCCACCTTGTGGAAAAGTAAACATGTCTGTCTTGTATGTGTTTACTTGTATGTGTAGTTCCATTACTGGACAGGATGCGATTGCAAGGGGTTTTACCCAAATGTTCATATAACCCCAGCTACATTATTAAGGGATATCCTCTGGTGCGCTATCAAGGCCTGCAGTTTGTAAGTACACACACACACACACGTACTGTATATCTAAATCTATATGCACACCAACAACATCAGCAATTACTATGCACACATACAGGTGTAACTTATTGTATTATTGCTCCTGTATGACATATCTCTTATTGCTCCCTGAACTCTCTGTAAGTCGCTTTGGATAAAAGCGTCTGCAAAATGACTAAATATAAATGTAAATTTCTGTCTGTAAGTTTGTTGCAATTGATCGTCTTCAGATGTTTGTAACAAATGTTGTTAAATGGATTTTTGTGGGGCGTATAATCTGTTGCAGGTGCATCTGTCGTGTGTGTATCCCAACGATTACACTCGCCTCTCGCACATGGAGAGTGAAAACAAATGTTTTTACCGCAGTAATCCTTTTTATCTGGAAAGGTGAACACTTTAAGTACATTCTTTAGAGTCTTTGAATAATTTTGTAATTGTCTCTTTGCGTATCACATTTAAATGGTTTCCTTTCAGATACGGTTTCACAAACTTCCTTCAGATGGATCTTCCTGAGAATTTGAAGTTCAGAGGTATGATCGAGGACAGTGAATCTGTAGGGTTCATTTTGCAGACATGAGCCGCATTTACAATTTTACTTCTGTAATGAGGCATTTACGAATGGAGCTGTATAGCAAGTGGGAGGTAGTGTGAGGCGGGACATCATTTTGTATAACAGCATTTGATTGGTTAAAAAAACACGTTAGGCTGTAATGTTATAGGTTAAAATTATATTTAGTTGCCTGTTACTGTATATTTAGGCCTTTGTTACATCAGGACAATTCTAGCGTTATGGACATTTTGCGTTATGGACGTGACATAAAAATGCTCAGAGAATGAATTTGTTACGATTATATTGAACCATCTGTTTATATTTTACTGAACCCTTGTTGATAGAGTCTACACATCAAAAAATGTCAGTCTATGAACAATATATATATTTAAAAAATGGGAAATAAACATGCGTGAAGGATGCGGTTTTAGGGAGACGATTAACTCTGTAGGAATTCTGTAAAATTAAATGCACAATCCTGAAGCAATAATACCCAATGAATGGAGAAGGGATGCCTCTTTATAGAACATGAAATAGTTACTTTATATTAATTTTCATGTGTCCATTTATGAGGAATATGTAGCGTTATGGATGTGACAATCCTGAAAATGGCTCTTACCTTACTATGAAAAATCATGAACTAAAAATAAGTTGGAAGAGAGATTTCACATGGATATTTGAACCACCACATGTTAAAATCTGTGCTGTTACCATAGTAAAACTTTTTCGTGGTAAGGTTGACATTTTCACGGAATTGCCCACCACCAGAACAGGACAGAGAAAGTTAAAATATTGTTGAAAATGATAAAATTACAAAAATCAAATAATTAAAAATATTTTGTACTGACAAATTGTGTACCATAAAAGTATGTAGTGTACTTTCTGCACAAGAGTTATTTCACACATATCTTCCTGTAGGAGATAGGATGGTAGGACAAGGAATCAAGATGGGAAGAAATGATAATGAAGGATTGCAGGATTCTGAAACGTATAAGAATCAGAAGATGAAAGTTATGGAGAATGACAATTATCTGCCAAAGTATGGCGATGATTCTAATGACTTTTTGCCTCAGGGACTACGAAAACTTTTCTCTGTTCAGCAACACGACGGACAAATGAGAAACAAAGCGCTGGACATCAGACCTGAGCAGATCCAAGGTGACAACTCACCGAATGAAATACAGAAACAACCTCAACCAAAGAAATACCCGGAGGAACCACCGTACCCAAAAACACAACAGAAAACAAGAAAAAAGAAACGGCGACAAAAGATGACAGCGCAACAAAACCTTTATTACATCCCAAACTCACCTTCTGAAGTGAGGAACCAGGGTCACAAAAAAGACTCCGAGCCGATTCAGAAAAAATTTGGCATGGAGAAGATCTCTGGTCGTCCAGAACCGACTCAAAGAGTGGATCGCTGGAGGTCAGATGTGAAAAAGCTAGGTGACTTGTCGGCCAATCAGGATGGTGGCATTGAAATCCAGCCTCTTAAGGCCAAACACAACAATAGCAGTCGCAGAGACCTGAACCGCGTTCCAGTCAATGACGGAGCCGTTCTGATGGAGAACAGACCAAAAGGTAATGAGTCGAAAAAAAATAACAAGGTTGACAAGCCAATGAAAGTCGCCACGTTGGATGGGGCTGTGGGAACCAATTCTGACGCGTTTGATGAGCAAAAACGTGTTGACATCGTTGATTTGTCAGGTAATAAGACAGCTTTTATTGGAGAACATGTGGAGAATTCTCCCGACACATTAAAAGTAAAGAAGACCAAAAAGTTGAAAAGGGATCGTGTCAAGGCAACACCATTACAACAGCTACACGGCAAAAAATATGAAGATAATAAACTGATAGGTGTTTCGAAGGATGACAATAGGAATAATGTCGAGCTTGGCAAGAGTCAAAATTTGGTTCATTACCTTACTCAAAAACCTCATAAGCCGTCGTCACATAACCTCACTCGTGAGCGTGATGATGTCACTGCTCCGCCAAGAGAGGAATATGACAAAGATTGGGCTCGCTTTCATGACCACAGAAAAGGAGGAATAAATGAGGTGAAGGATAATGCGATGCCAGTAAGAGAGACCGATATTGAAAACGAGGAAGATGGTGACTGGATGGCTCAGGGTTTCTCCGAGGAAGAGGACTATGACTTCATCAACAGAGCTGTGTTTGATGTGGAAGTTAACTGGGCTCAGACGTTCCAGGTGAAACCTTTCGATCTTAACAGGATGCGCTCGGATTGGATCGATCTGAAGTGTAACGTGTCTGGAAACTTGCTGCTCAGCGAATCCGAGGCTTTGACTGTGGTGGACGCTTTCATGAAGAAACTCGACAGGAAATACCCAAGGTAGATTTTTCTAACCCTAAATCAGGGGACGTTTATTTGTATGTGCTTTGGCTTTTTTGTTTGTACAACAACGTTTTGAGGGCCTGAATGTGCAAGTTTTGAGTCTTTTGGAAGGACTTGGTCGAGCGAAACGTGTTCGTCACAATGCACATTTAAAAAGATGTTTTTCCTGCCGTGCATACTTCATTAACAGCATAAGAAGTATGGAAGTATGTCATTCTTATCAATAATGGATCTCTTGACATCAGGTTGGTTTTTGTTTGTTTAGTCAGTTTTCTCTACATCGTATCGTGAACATTGAGAAGAGGTCTGATTATCCTCGGGGCAGTAGATATCTTCTGGAACTGGACCTGTCGGAGGCTTCGGGGCGTCACCTGCGTCTGGTTGACTACATCTATGTGAAGAGTGTTGAAGACTGGGGTAGTCTGCAAAAAACTGAAAAGCTCATACTATGCTATCCGTCCGGCTTCTTCTGGAACCCAACTGCCACGGTCCACTTCATAATCCCAGGTCAGATATTGTTACAAAAATACTTTTATATAAGTTTAGATGGGCAGTGCTGATTTCTCTCAACTGGTTGAACTAGTGACATGCCGAACTAGCTGATTTATAGAATGCAATTCATATCCATGCATTTTTGTTTCATTCTGTGAACTACTAACATTATTCCTACCAAATTTCAAATACAAATATTGTTGTAATGAAAACTGGAGAAACAGGTGAAAATAACAGAAAAGATTCACTGTTTTTTTAGACCTCAAATAATGCAAAGAAAACAAGTTCATATTCAATTCAAGCAAAGTCATATTTCTACATGTATTTAGGAAAGTTCAATTTTCATTAAGCAGACGCTTTTATCCAAGTTGGGTAATCAAAGGAAGCAATTGGGTCAAACATTAGGACAACAAAAAGCAAAAGAACCATAAAAACATCTCTCACAAAGCCTACTGCAGTGTACAGAGCCAAGTTTAGTTTATCTAAGCATGCTTCTTTTTTTGATATTGTAGAAAAGATATAGAAATCAGAAATGATCGGTCAGGTGCTGAAGGAAGAGATGTGTTTTCAGCCGATTCTTAAAGATGGCGACAGAATCTGCTGATCTTGTAGCATGTTGTCAGTCTTTCACATTGCTGTTGAATGATTTTATGTCACTCCTGAGGGTTTGATTTTGTTGAAATTCAACAGACACTGGACTGAAATGGCCACAATACATCTAGGAGTACTGCCGTAATGAAAATTTGGCATGGTCTTTATTTTCAAGTTGCCATGTAAACTTTATATGCAAAGAAATATTAAGGGCATGTGTTTGTGTGTCTGCAGTGAAGAATCAGGCCCGTTGGGTACAGCAGTTTATTTCAGACATGGAGGAACTTTACCGCACCACCGGAGATCAGAACTTCAACATCATCATCACTGACTATGAAAGCACTGATATAGACATCGAACAAGCCTTACAAAATTCCATTCTGCCCAGGTATATTAGGACATTTTACATACATGCAAACGCGTTTATTGACCACAAGTATGTTTAATCTCATAGTCATGAGAAACTGTTTACGTTCTGTATCGTAACATGAACCCCGTTTATGAACTGTCCTGAATATATACATTAGACAAAGGACAATATAATGAATGTTATATTCTTTCAGGTATCAGTATCTCAGCTTGAGCGGAAGCTTTGAACGATCGGCAGGGCTCCAGGCTGGAATAGATCTCATTTCTGTGAGTTACACAAACACATGCTTACATTTCAATATATTCAGAATGACCTCATGTCTCATTCACCGTGAGAGAATATTACAAAGCACATGACGTTACAAGAATAATTATAGTAAATAATTAACATAAAGAAAAATGTGAGGTTTTTTGTTAGAGCACAGTTACGCAAATATATAGGGTGATGGACGGTGGGACATCCTATCATTACAATAATAGGTCTGTCATTTTAGAAGTGCAATATGGGGATTAAGCGGCATCTAGCGTTGAGGTTGTGAATTGCAACCAACGGCTCACTCCACCCGTCCACCCTCCCTTTCGAAGCACTACGGTGCCTCTCACAGGACGAAGACATTATCGCATTTTCGCTTCATTGTCGAAGGGGACGGTGTATTTACGAAACGCGTAAATTCTACGTAAAGCTAACCCGCTGTGTATGTAGATAGAAATAGCTCATTCTAAGATCATAAAAACATAACGCTTCATTATGTAAGGTAATACACGTCTGAAGACATAGTACTATGTATTATATTGCATTTCTGTACATAGATCCTCCAAAAGATTACACAGTGCACCTTTGTGTTTTTTATCTATAAAAATTAAGTGGGTTTATGCTTAAAGAAATATCTGCTAACGTAAGACAAGGATCGTATTTTTTTGCTATTCATTTTTTTCATCAAGTTTCTCAAGTTAATGTTCCTTGATACAAGAATTAGTAGATATTTGTACCGGGAAACGAAACAAAAATATTAAGATATTTATTTTATTGGATATATTTATATATGGTTATATGCTATTTATATATACACACTTTTTTAAGAAATTCGCGATAATACCATTCATTTGGTTATAAAGTGTATTTTATAATTTTCATGTTTATACTGTACATGTATGTTATTATATAATATTTTTTCCCTTCCCTAATTCTATTTCACTTAACATTCTTAATATATTTACTGTCTATCTTTTTTCAACATATTTTCTGTACAGTTGCTTTACAGCAATGCAAATTTGTATCAAGCGCTACTGAATAAAAATAAACCTGACTGAAATTATTGTTTGCTATCAGGACGTGAAGAGAATTTGGCATTGCCTCACTTGTCGTCAATGCATATGAACCAATTATGTTTCGAAGAAAATTTCTTCTCTGTCTGTCTGTCAGGATGATCACAGC
The DNA here is from genome assembly GCF_015846415.1 of Triplophysa dalaica. NCBI lineage: Eukaryota > Metazoa > Chordata > Actinopteri > Cypriniformes > Nemacheilidae > Triplophysa > Triplophysa dalaica. The sequence goes on from NC_079555.1 coordinate 2,847,540, forward strand.
ATTGTGTTTCTCTGTGATCTGCACATACATTTTCCACCTGGCTTCATTGACACTGTGAGGAAACATTGTGTTGAAGGTCACATGGCCTTCGCTCCCATAGTCCTGAGACTCAACTGTGGAGCTTCGCCTCTGGAGCCTGACGGTACACGCTTTTACACAAGACATTCTGCAAACACATCACTGTTTAGATGTAAAACCACACATAGACATGCAGTAGATGGGCTCTGGGTGATGTATATCTACATTTTCACTAACTGTAACTAATGTTTGGTTTGTGCGCAGGTTACTGGGAGATCAATGGCTTTGGACTTATGGGCATTTATAAATCAGACCTGGACTCTATTGGGGGCATGAACACCAAAGAATTTACAGACCGTTGGGGTGGAGAAGATTGGGAACTACTGGACAGGTAAGACATGTTACACCAGCTAGTGTGTGAGCAGTGGCGGTTTTAGGCACGGGCGAACAGGGCAGCCGCCCGGGGCGGCACATTTTCACGACACTTGGGGGGCGGCAAAAGCACTTGAAAAAGAAAAATAATCTGCGCCGCTAAACGGGTTTCTATTATCTATAATATAACTGTCTGTGTGGGGAATTGGCAAATTGCCGCCCCTGCTTGCTGAGAAGCGCTGAAGCTGTGTGAAAAGTGGAAAGGGGAGGGGCTGATCCCCTGATGGACAGTTCAACTTTCCCAAAGGGAGTGGACAAGGAGGAGGGGCCATTTAGTGGGCTAAAGTCAGTCACACCTTGACTTTCTTCCAAATAACGCACATTTCATTCATAATATTAAAGCACTAGCCTATATTTTCCATGTTTTTTTTCTGAATTGTGTGTGTGAAATGGCTATTAAAAAAAGGTAATCCAAAACGATTATGTGGAGGTGAAGTGGTTTAGTCTTGACTTCTGGTTGTGAGTGACAGTGTTGTGAAATCTGTTGATTGTCAAGTGACAGATAAACACAGTGAGAGCGATGGAGAGAAAAAGGTTTAAACCGTCAGGTGCCCAATATAGGAACAAATAAAAGTAGAAAAGAGCAAAAGATAAAGGTATGCAACTACGTTCTCTCTGTATGATTACGGTAATGTTATCCATGTCATCAATGAAGGGCTCATGTTAATGGGTGGTAACGTTAACTCTGACGTTTGTTAGCCTTCTTGCTATGATGCTAGCTATGCTTATACAACAATAATTCGGTCTTAACTCAACAAACACGAGATCTAATTTCACCATAAGATTGTGCTTTGCAACAAAACTGTTACAAGTAAAGTTATTATTTATTTCCATCATTGGGGTTAATGTTGGGCCCTGTTATTAGCCAACGAAATTAACATATGTGTAGGACGTTTCAAAGACGAACATTTGCTATTTGAACTTCCCAGATAGCACACAGACATCACGGAGACATCTATTTGATGTGTGTGTTTACATCTGGCAGACGTATTTTTTAGAGTGTTTGCTCATCTGCAATACGTCTAAAGGACGTTTCCTGTTAGAAGATGTCTTTAAGATGTAATGATTTAGAATGTATGTTAAACTGACATCTTATAGATGTCTATCAGATGTTAGTAAACAGCAGATGCTTTCCAGATGAAGTGATCTTTAACAGACATCTTGCAGACTTACGTGTGCTATCTGGGGTTGTATGCTGCCTGTTATTTTATTTTAATTTTTTAATGTGTATTGTTATTGGAAAATTTGACTTTTCTACCCTGCTGCTATATTTACCTCAAATCTGTTAAAAAAACTTGTTAAGAGATTATACACCTCATAACGTTATGAAATTCGTGTTCTCATTCATAAAATTCTAACATAGAAGAGATTATAAAAAGAAAGAAATTAAGTATTGAAAGCGCCAGTAGGCGGCAGCGATTCACTGTTTTAATGAGTATACTTAAATTATTCATTCATCCAATTCGTTAAAAAATCAGATTATTTTAGGAAGAAAACAAACATCATTGTGAATGCTTTTGTCATTGATAATTACAGACACTTTTGAAAAATGAACTAGCAAAACAGATGGCTGCTTTGGTAACTTTTTATACTGATAGTTATATATAAATACATTGCAATTGATTAGCTTGCTAACATATATGGTGTGTACTTATCTATTATTACACAATATTCTTATACCTCATTCTCAGTACATGCTTTATTTTTTTTTGCATCCCTCTCTGACCAGCAGTTTAATATAGTCTGCTGTGCAGCACTTCTATTCATTTTTGGCGTACGTTAAGTTACCCGTGTGCTCTCCCATTGAAACACCACTCGCGTTGTTTTGGTGAAAGTGCGACTCATTGGTTGGGCGTTACCAATCGGTTCAATGGAGGGGGAGTTTTTTTTGTCTAATTTATTATGACAAACTCATATTTGATAAGGAACAAATTTATCATCACGAAATAAAGTAATTCTACATATTTTTCATTTGATCTACTGTGATTTTCATTTTGAAATATTGGAGGGGTTGTAACTGATGGATTTGAATATTGGGGGGGTTACCTTCCCCCCATCCCCCCCACAAACTACGCCCCTGGAGGCAGTAACCAAGGAGCTAATTGTTCCTCCCTTAGATTAGATTAATATAGCGTCTAATGGGTGATGACAGACATTTGCCATGTAAGGGCATGTTTATTTAAATTTGCAATTCATAAGAGTTATACTGTAGCCTACTGTCTTTTGATGTCAATTTCAATTGCAAATTCAAGGGCATCTTCCTTGAACTTATCACTTTTATGCATGATAAGGATCTATCAGAGATCTACTCCAACTTTTGGACTGTTCTCAGGATTGCACTTACTCTGACAGTCACTGTGGCTCAAGCAGAGAGGAGCTTTTCAAAAGTTGATCAAGTCGTACCTGAGGTCAACCATGTCTCAAGAATGGCTCACTGGCCTTGCTATCATCAGTATCAATCACTCAATAGGGGCAGATTTCGTATGATGACATTAATGATGATTTTGCATCAAGGAAGGCCAGAAAGGTCAGGTTTTAGTTTGTGTTTTCTGTTCTTAGTGCAATAGTGTAATAATTAGATTTGCTTTTGTGTGATGAAGGATTTGTGCTATTTAGAATATCTATTCTATATTTTATTTATATATTATTCTTAATATTTTATATTGTTGTTGTTCTCCGCTCGTGTTACATCATGATTGTACATATGTTGCAACTTTTATGTACATAGAGTATATTTAAGTTCTGAAAACTTATACTGATTTGTGCAGAATTGTGTTAAAATGTTCTGTTGAAGGATTTGTGCAATTGAGAAATATAAGGTTTGTTTTACACTTATATAGTTATGGTAAAACATGGCTTTTTTTCTCTCGGATGGGTGGGAGTAGGTGGGGGGGCACCCAGAAGGGATCTCGCCCAGGGAGTGATTCAATGTAGAACCGCCACTGTGTGTGAGGATGTTTTATAAAAAAAAATCCATCCATCATTAAATTGTATGTGAGTTTCTTTTAAAAAGCACTAACATGCATCCTGTAAGTAATCCAGACGACTCCTATGGGTTAATAAATGTAAGAGTAATCAAATGGAGGTCATAAAACACTTATTGGTTTTAGTGTGTCTCGTGACGAAATATCATATTATATGTTGTCACGAGACACAAGTTTTATAGATTGAGAATAGGGCTGTCAAACTATTATTTGTGTGTGTTTACATAATATACAGTATATGTAATATATAAATATACTCTATATATATATATATAGTATATATACAGTGCATATTAATTTTGCATTTATAAACACAGACATGCATATATTTAAGACACAAATATAATATACATACATATATATATACAACTGTGTTTATGTTTTTGTGCTTATAGACAACTTTACTGTTATTAAACACTGTGACACGTTTTTGTGGGTGGAGCTTAGGTGGAGGCAGAAAGGTCCTCCTGACCACATTACTTATGCTAGCACGGTTTGTTTGCTTGCTTTTTGACGATGACTAGAAAAAAAACTGATTCAATTTAGACACCTTATGTTGCCGAATCTGCGCTGGTTTGTATTGGCCGCCTCCAGTTTTCCCTTTGTTTTGTCTCACACGGAAGAGTAACTATCAGAATCATGATTTCCGTTTTCCTGTGTTTCTAAGGATCCTGCAGGGAGGGCTGGAGGTGGAACGACTCTACCTGAGGAACTTCTTCCATCACTTTCACTCGAAACGTGGCATGTGGAACCGCCAGATGCTGCGGAACACATAACCGGGTCTCACCACTGCTAAGCAACGGTTGCTGTTGCACTTTAAACTAAAACTCGGCGTTTGGTTGACCTCAGGGCATTCCAAGTGTGTGAATGGTCAATGGCCTCCATCCATCACTGCTGATCCAGTGTGTTGTGATTTTTGGTGAAAACGGACATCTGCGATCGCCGGAGATACAGAGAAGTTAAGTGACTGGAGAATGTAAACATGAACTCTCTTGCTGCTGTCGATATCTTTTTCAGGTGTTTCTCCTATGATAACAGCCCCCTCTGGTGTTCAATGCCACGAGGAAATGCTTTTGGATTAGTCAAAGATGTCTGGAACGGCATCCAACGACCCTTAAGATTTTTGCTGGCCAGGTCTAGAATAAAATGTTTTGGCAAATTCTGTTCTGACAGACAGGATTGTAATGTTAAACATGATCCATGTATATAATTCCATGCAACTATTCAGGTAACTATGCATCTTTGGTTGAGGATTCCCCTTTGCACATTGTTGTACTGTATGTTTTATGCTGTGTGACCTCTTGGGGCCTGAAAGATGAACGGGTCGATCAAAAGACGTGCAATATTTCAAGAGACACGGTCTTGCCTAGATTTGACTTGCGAAATGATTCAAGACAAGTCTGTATTTGCCACATCAATCTCAACATGTCAAGAATTATCAGAAGAAATTAAAGGGACAGGCCAAATTTGTCTTTATTTGAATTTGATAATTTATTTACAGTAACGTTGGTCCAAACATGCATGACTTAAAAAGAATGTAAAGACAGAAGGTCAGCGAATGACAGTTCAGTCAACATTCACCATCACTGCTTTTTTGATATATAATGAAAGTAAATGTGGACCTTCGGTTCTAAGCCTTCTTCATAACATTTTCATTTTTTTAAGATGAAGTTATACAGGTTTGAAACAAAATCGTGACACAGCATTTACTTTAGGGTGAACTGTCCCTTTAAGATGATGTCATTTTCAACATAAAAATAAAAATGTTGCAACATAAAAATTTAAAGTAGGGAGTTTCCGTTTCACACGTATGTTCTTTATACATTTCAGGGAGCAAAGCCAACAGATAAGTTGACATGTATGCAACACATGATGTGTGGTATAACAACAATGCTCATCATGCTCATTTAAAAAAAATACACTGACTAAAGTGCTGGCTATGTTTAGCCCAATGAACGTAGATGTGCCATCTATGCTTCAAATCAAAACATCTACTGTCTCGTGTAAAAAATTCTGCACTGTTTTTACAAAGATTCTTTTTAATGGTTCCACATACTTTAAATGTCATGTTGTTGTTCTGTTTCTGTGAGCTTTTTCATAAAAAAAGACGTAATGCATTGTAGATATAACAGTGCGTTACATCCCGAAACCTACTGTAAATGTTTCTGATTTATTTATTTTGGCTCTTGTCTTATGTTAAGAATCCACTTGAACGTGTAATGGAAGTGACCTTGATCAATTCTGGATCACCATGAACCTTCAAATAAAGTTTCTTCTCGATGGGAAGTCTGCGAGTCTTAACTTGTCTCACTTCTGCCTTCTCAAAAGCCTTATTTTGAGAAAACGTTCCCTTAGAGTAGACCAGCTCGGCTCGTTTTCCAACTATCACAGTTAAATAAGGTCAAACTCAAAATGATGGGTTCCATAATAAAGAAGAAACATCTCAATGTGACAACAGATAGTCTTTGGTAAGTTCAGGTCTTCATCTACTGCTGGATTTTTAAAGGAAGTGCTCAAACAATTACACTAACATGATCAAGAAGGCATACTGGAACCACGACAAAAACAATCTGAAACATCAGCTCTTGGTTTAAAAGAAATGTAGCGCCTGATTCAAGTGTCTGGAGTACTTTAAAAGGATTCTCACTTGCTCGCATGAGCTTGTAAAATGGTATAAAAAGAACAAACTGGAGACAACGGCTCCCGTCTGGATTGTTAAATGCTACAAATGCCTCTTTATTGGATTATTGTCTATATTGTCTATGCTCAGGCCACTTATTTGGAGTTGTTTCATGCTTCTCTTCTGACGATATGTTTATGAGGATTACAATTCTAAGTATTAAGATAATGACACCCCCACTTAATATCGCTCTCAAAATAATGAAATATTATTTTACGTGTTAACTGGTGATTTGTAGTTTCGCTTTTCTAGAAAAGGAAAAATGGCGTGTTTTGGTGATAAACTATTTTTCCATCATACACAAACTCTAACTTCGTTGTGCAAATGCAACTCAGAGCAGTTCACACAAGTTAACCAACTCATCTCTCTGCATCTGACTTCTCTTTTGTCACCCTCGGACAGGTGACAGACCAAATAAATCACAGTCGGAGACGGCTTCTTTTGTCCTTGAACAGAAATGCACGTCAGTCACATGGTGTGAATATTCGAAATGAGTCAATTGTCATCCGCCGGTGGTCAAAGTGACCTCACTTCATCGACATGTGATAGAAATCTGTCAACCACAAAAGGACTGGAAGTTTGAGTATTGTGTTATAAATATCATGACAGTCGGTTGTTCCTGGAGGGCCATGACTCACATTTCAGATCAAACTCTTTTGTTTTTTCTAAACCTAAAGGCTTATTTGTTAGGGTTGGAGATAAACTCTGTGGGTCGTCCAGGACTGGAAGTGATTGAGGTCTGAACTTTGACTTAATGGAATACTTCACCCAAAAATGAACATTCTGTCATCATTTAATGTGTATACATTTTTTTGTTCTGATGGACACAGAAAACGATATTTGGAAGAATGCTTATCGCCAAACAGATTTCTAACCCCATTGACTCCTATAGAAGGAAATGTACTTCATCATTTTCTTTGTTGTGTTGAACACAAAGGAAGACATTTTGAAGAATGTGCAGGAAATAGTTGTCAATGGGTGTCGAGATCTGTTTGGTTACAAGCATTGATTCAATATCTTTCTATGTGTTCATCAGAACAAAGAAATGTGAACACATTTGGAACAACGCGAAGTTGAAAAACTTTAAGGTCTGGCCAAAAAGTTATTTAAGTTTACTAAAATTAAAACTTTGAAAACGTTTCTGTTCATTGAAATCAAATCAAATATTGACCTAAAAATTATGTGAAAAACTTAACTCAAGGAAAAATGGAAACTGAAAATTTTTTTAAGCACTAAAATTGTATAATAATAAACAAAAACTAGAATAAAACGAAAATAGAAATGAATTAATATTATATAGTAACAAAAATAAACAAATAAATAATATAATGACAAAAGCATATACCAAAATTGCTAAAAATTTAACAAAAAGTAACATAAAATCGAAAAAGCTAAAAATAAAAGCTAATTCAAAATATTAATCAAACTAAATAAAACTAGAATCAAAACTATAATAACTCAATCTCGCTCGGATTGGATGTGATCAACCGCACTATGTTTGTTTAAGTATGTGTGTCATTTTGAAATATCTAAATTGTTAATACCAAAAAATACCAAAAAATAATAATTGACTGTTTGTGCCATCATAATCTGAAACTAGTTCTTATAATAAATTGCAAAGAACTGTTGCATCATCAAAAATTTTAATAACTTTAAATATTTGATTAAATGATTTCAAGTAATTTTCCATTATGTTGACTTGACCCAATTCTAAAACAATAACCAACACACACACCATTTACACAATTATACACTATATATACACTCCGTTCACTGTCCACCACCAGCAGCATCGAACATTTTCTTCCTGCCCTCCATGCCTGACATGGCCTCGACGTTCTTACGCCAGTCACCCACCTCTGACGACATAACCTGTCAGACAGAAATGCATTATGCAGTTATATCCAGAAAGAAAATCAGGGTGAATCACACCAAACCTGTAAAGAGAGTGTTTGTTATATTTTATTTGCACCTTCTCTTGTTTGATGTCTTCTTTCTTCACAGATTTAAGGTTAGCCCTGAGATCCATGGAGCCCTTGTGTTTGGAGCCCAGCAGAGCTCTCATCATCTCATCGGCAGACACGCGCACCTTCCTCAGCGCCGGTTTCTTAAACTTGCCACCTAAATCTTGCACCTTAAGGTTCAACTCATGGATCTTTGACACACAGAGATGTTAGTCTCTAAATGCTCACCCCATCTTAGTGTGTAGGTTGAAAGAAACATTTATACTCACATCTCTTTTGTTTTTGTTCACTTTGGCCTCAAAGTCGTACCTCTCCTCGTCCACTACATCGACTTTGGCATGAAGTTGCCGGCACAGTTTCTGCACACATGCAACATAAACAAAATGAACACAAGCTAGTTTTTTGTTCATCGATGCATAGGCACATGTCATATTTCTCTTCAAAATTTAATTTGATAAAAAATGTATGTTTTGTTCTTAAATGAATATTATGTTTCACTAACCTGTAGCTCATCCATTGAGAGGCCAGTTGTCTGAAGGGGCGGCATCTTCTCGGCCAGATATCTCACCTTCTCTTCATCCCGACTCACTTTCTCCTGTTCTAGTTCGTCAATGGCTCTTTGGAGCAAGAGGATCTGAGAAAAACACGAATGTCACAAATATATACGGATTTTAACCTTGGAAAACATATTAACTACACAAAAGTGTACCATATGTTCTTCTATTGTTTTTACATAAAGTTAATTAATTGTGACTGGAATGTAACAAACCTAAAAAAATACTATTACAATGTCAATATTATAAAAACACAACAAAACATTTTTTTGTTTATTCATGCATTGTTTGTCACACATTTATATTTAATGTACCTTTAAAGAGAGTTTTCGCGACGCAGAGATTTTGGACTTTGGCTGAAAAAATAAATGAAGATGAATTGATTGATGATATTATTACGACTTATACATTCAAGAATTTAAATTATGTATTTTCACACATTTTGTAATTTAAGAGCTATGTGATTTAAAATTGAACACCTTGGCCTGCACAGTTCGAGGGGCCAACGGTGAAGGTGCCTTTAAAACAAGAGACAAAAAATACATCAATCAAATGAATCAAGATGAAACATTTTAACCTATTCAATTATTGTGTAAAGTTATAGCTTTACTTTTAAAAGTTGCGTGTAGATCAATTACTTACATCGCTGCGAATGTTGTTTGTTGGAGAACACAGAGACAGAAAAAAAACATACAAGTTACATTAATGAGATAAACAATGTATTTAATAATATTGCTAATAATAAATACATGCCACAAGAAATTACAATGAAGTGTCTTCAGAGCTTTACAAATTAATGATAAAAAATGAACCAATTCATACTTACTCGTCTGCCATTGTGAAATCTACAAATAAAAAAGTCAGAATTATGAAATCCAAAATAACAATAGTGAATCTGTCATATATAACCCATGAGCCAGTTAGTTAAATAAATAAAAAAACACAAGTCTAAACTGCAAAACAATCATTAAAAAAATTGCTATTAACTAAATAAAGCTGCTGTTCTGTGCTGAGAGATTTCTAGGAAAGTAATAGCAGACACAGAGAGAACTTTGATACCTGAGGTGCTGCCTGCGGGATCAAAACAGCTTCTTAAAACACAAAGGCACAGAGACAATTGTTTTTATGTGTGACAGTCACCAGCTTTGTAATTATAGCTCACAGACACATGCAGGAATGAGAATGAATGGACAGCTGTTCTCAACATAGCTGAAGCTGCACTGTGTGTGTGTGTTTGGACGTCCCGTGCAACAAGGACAAAGCAATTCACAGTTAACTATATATCATGATTTTACAATATGACTCAATAATATATTTTTATATGCATCTCCATACAGCCAAAAATGGAGCTGCCTTAAATAGATGTATTTATAGCAATGGAATAATGATACACGTAAATGATAGAAAAAACGTAGGTCATAAAGTTTTCACCTTTTTAGGTGCATTACATTAGTTAGCCTTTAGAATCACATGCAGACAAATATTGATGTTTACAAATGGGCTGTCTCAAGTAGTGTTGACAGTCGTCAAATAAAAACTGTTTACTGATATTGTAGGGGATTTTGCATCTGTATACCATCTTGAACCACATCGGTTAATGTCTCTGATGCCAAAATGATGATGCTAAAATAAATAAATCTGAAGATGTATGTGCTAATAGCATCACATGTTCATCAACAAACCTTTCATCCATAAATACTCATTATAAATGCCATGAGCCTGCCAAGACTTCAGCTGCAATAAAGCCTTTTAAACACTTTTTTTGTCTCTGGTGTTGAATTAACCTATTTTTAAACAACGATTAAATGTTCATACTCAAATGCAAAAATTTAAGAACCATCAGGCCTGTTGTAGCATCTAGAAACGTGTCTTGTCTACAGTACATTCAGGTAAACTTTTAGATGAAGGTTACTAGTTTACTCATTGAAGATTCAATGGTAAAACTGTCTGTTGAAGGGCTATGATCTATTTATTCAGTAACCTTTCTAAATGATGCCTCTCTCTGTACTTTGGTGAGTTAACTGTCTTGTCTGGCACAGTCTCTATGTGTGAACTGCTTGGGGTGTTAGTAATACCACTTGTGAACTTCGCCCCTGCATGTCTGATCATCCAATATTAGGACTTTTCCACAGTTTAACGAGGTGAAAACAAGTCCGATCTCAGATTTTGTTTATTGCTAATCCAATATTTATGAGATATTGATCCTCAAACAGAAGCACATGGTCACGTGTGTCATGCTATCACACAAACTCACTCAGAAATGTATGATCCAGCCAACACAACACACTTTTGCGCTCACACATATGCAGATAAAAACCTTTGATGACAATATGTCAGGTGTGGGTTTTATACAACAGGATACCTGCTTAAGTTAAGAAATTTATTTTTAAGGTCATTCTTGTTATTCATTATCATTTGAAATTTGTAAAATAAGAATGAAATTGTATCAAATTAGAATGAAATTAAAGTTTATAAAAAGGATTGTTTTATAGTTCCAGTATGTCATGTATGTCTTTTAATAGATAGATTTTATGATTTTTAGAACGGTGGCATGACCACCAGGCACTTTGTAATAATGTAATAATTATAACTTGGTTATTTACAAAATGGCAACAAAAGTAATAGGACATTACCTAATTAACAGTATTCCAGTGCTTAAGTTAAAGATTTTCCAGTGAAGGTCTGAAAGTGACCTTATATGCTTTAAAAACATCAAGAGAAACTAAATATATGCATAGATTTGTTTTTAAAGTTTCACCCCAGAAAATATACCATAATCTAATTATTGTCATTTTAAAATAATACATTAATAAATTAAAAGGACAGTAGACCACTTTAATATATATATTTAATATTATATTTAATATAAATGTGCCATAATTTATAAATGTATGCATCTACCCAATAAGTAATGATGGGGAATACTCTATATATACTCTATAAAAGTATTCTTGTGGGATGTTAGAATTCTAGCAGTCCACACTGTGAGGTAAACATGTTTTATAATAAAAGAGCGATAACAGGTTTTGGCACCATCCTCTGCATAATTTGTAAAAAAAAATCTGTATAACTGGTAATACAAATTATAAAAAATCCGCAAAAAATGAGGCAAAATAAATACTTATAACTTCGTCATTTTGAAGATGTAACTCAAACACAGGGTGTTTTTTCTTCTTCTTTAAATATTTTCTGCAAATTAGCAAATCCATGGTGTTTGGACACAAATGCAATATTTAATGTATCAAAATCGATTTGATCCACAAAACGCAAGTATGAACAGTATACATCACGACCCGAAATTGTCCCTTATTATTGTTTGTTAAATTGGGGCGTCACATTTTTGTTGCAGAGTCATGGTAAACTTCCTGTTATTTTAGCTAACTATCACAAGCAAGAATTACTGTTTTGGTCACTTTTGGACAAGCATAATTTCTCTCCCAGCAGGATTTATATCTGGAATAATGATAATTACTTCTAACAACAAATCATTGTACATATATTCTGTCATCTCTAGGAATCTCAGGCACTCCTCTCGGCTGGTTTTAATCTTAGATCCTTCAGGGTCTCATGGAGGAGCTCGCTGTCCACCACTCACCACATGATCACTAGGGTCCCTCAGGGATCGGTGCTAGGACCGCTGCTTTTTTCCATATTCACGAATTCTTCGGGACCCACACTACATCTCGTTTCACTCAGAAAATATCACTGTAGCAGCTCGCATTACAGCCTGCCTAGAAGACATCTCAGTTTGGATGAAAGAGCATCACCTCCAGCTGAACCCTGCCAAGACAGAACTACTCATGTTTCCGGCACACCTCACGATACAACATGATCTCACCATCCAACTTGACAATACCACAATCACTCCTTCCAAAACAGCCAGGAACCTTGGAGTCATATTCAATGAACAGCTGTCCTTCAATGATCACATTGCAAGAACCACGCGGTCATGCCGCTATGCCTTATTCAACATTATAAAGGTTAGACCCTATCTCACTGATCATGTGGCACAACTCCTTGTCCAGGCCCTGGTTATCTCAAGGTTGGACTACTGCACTGCTCTGCTTGCTGGTCTTCCTGCAAAGGCTATCAAACCACTCCAGCTGGTTCAGAACGCAGCAGCACGTCTCGTCTTCCAACCATCTAAAGGGCTCATGTGAAACCCCTTTTCATCTCTCTCCACTGGCTACCAGTTGAAGCCCGTATCAGATTCAAGTCACTAATTGCCTACAGGACTATCGTTAGATCTGCACCAGCATACTTTAACACCATTCTACACTCCCACCCCCCATCAAGATCCCTGCGTTCAGCAAACCAGCGGCGTCTTGTATTGCCTTCCCATAAGGGCAGTAAATCCCATTCTCATTCACAACTCCTTCCTGGTGGAACATTCTTCCTAACGCAGTCCGGTCAACCACATCTCTCACAACATTCAAACAACTATTAAAAACCCATCCCTTCTGTGAATACTTGACAGACAGATAAAAAATACTCTCTCTTTCTCTCAACAGGTAGTGGTCTAGCTTTAGTTGAAACTAGTAGCATTGTATTCATTTATTCATTTATTTATTTATTTCATTAGAAATTAGATATTATTTATTAGAAAGATCTAACTCGTTATATAATTACCATGCACTGTGCTGTGTATTAACTTTTCTGTTTTTCCTGTTTGCCCCTGTAAAGCTGCTTTGAAACAATAGACATTGTGAAAAGCGCTATATAAATAAACTTGAATTGAATTGAATTGTATTCGCACCTATTGTGTTATTCCTCCTGTATGACATATCCCTTATTGCTCCCTGAACTCTCTGTAAGTCGCTTTGGATAAATTCATCTGATAAATGACTAAATGTAAATGTACTAATTGTTTATCAACTCATTGACTAGAATGGGAAACCATACACTTACCAAAAATTTATTTCAACAATTCAAAATTTTATTTAATTTTTTTTAAATAGTAAGAGTTCAATAAAGTAATTAAGGCCATTCCCATTTGTCAAACAAAATTATATTCCTAAACTTTTATTTATTTTAGCCAAGTACATTCATAAAACCAAAATAACGCATTCAAACCCATATTGCATTACTTTCTGCCCTACAGATCTTGATTTTTATTTTAAAACCATTTTAAATCTTAAAACACAAAATAAGAAACTTGACTAAACAAAAAGATTTTTGAAGGTTTTCAACTTTTTATGATTTAATGCCCATTCTTTATTTTACATTATTTTATTTATTCGTATTTAAATATGTTTAGCCAACATTCTTATTCTTTTTTCTCTTTTTAATATATTTCTTTTATTTTATGTTTACGGTGTCTTTATTATTGTATTAATCTTTGACGAAAGAAGATTGTTTGTAAATACTTTATACGTATTTCAGTATATTTGGAAAGAAGTTTAATAAAAAAACAACACCACGACCCGGAAGTGTTCTGAACTCTGTGACGTCTCGGGCCCGCCCATATGCGGCAGCGATGCGCATGCGCACGATCCTGCTCGACACCACCATCTGACAGACGGTTTTATTTGGAAAATTAGCCGTGTAAACATCAATATTGTGACATGATTCCGATTAAAATGTCTCACAAAGTCAACACTACACCTTCCTGAGATCTAATGATGATAGAAGACGTGTTTTAATCAGCAGCAGGGTCGATGGAGAGACTTTAACGTCAGATTGAACCCCTGAGGTGAAACTGGTGAGCTGCAGTTAAAACACTCGAATGATATTGTTTGTGTAATGAAAACATGTACAAATGATTCAAAAACGTGTTTTGTGTCTGATATGATGTTGTTGGCACTGTGTCAACACAGCTAAAACGCTAAATGTCCGCATTATGCAGAAATACAACTCACACATAACATAGTTATTCCTGTAATAATTATTATCTCGTTATTTTATACGCAAATGATGTTGAGGTTGTGAATTTGTGTCTAATTTAGTGTTCATGAAATAAGGTCACATGGTGTTAATGAGGCTAATCTGTCAACTGTCCTGAGGTAACGTGAACATTAAACACCTGACATGTACTATATTGTTTTCTCTCGTATTTTGTATCTAACTTTCTATGATTTTTATAGAACCAAAACACATAAAGTTAAACGAAGACAGTGAATTGGCTTATTTTCAGATTTAATCCTTCACTAGTTCTGTTATGTGTTACAGAGATAGATTTGATTCTTGAATAAATAATAATGTTTTATATTTCACATTTAAAAATATTCCCACAATGGTCTACCGGTTTTTTATTTTAAAACGTAAAAATACTCTTTATTACGCAAAAATATGTATTTATGCAGAGCTCTCATTGGAAGTCACTCACATTTAAATGGTTGAACACAAAACAATTGTGTTATTGCATTACTGTGGCGTGTGTCTCCTCTGTTAAAAGTAGGTTTGGGTAACGTTCTGGTTTTTTCCGATAACGGTGCCACATGGGTACTTTTAAGTGGGTACCGGTGTCTAAATCAATACTTAAAAAAAGTGCCACAAAACACCTGTGGATGACATTAAACAACAAAATGTTCAATTAAAAATATTTATTAAGTAAAAAACTCGCAACAAATTTGCAATTAAAGTGAATGTGAAATTAGCACATACACTAACATTGCTAGGAAGATGTTATAGTGTTTACTGTTTACCTTGTTTACCCTCCAGCTACGACTAAATGCTTGTCATAGTTGTATTTAATATGGGAAGAAAATAAGATGAATATATAATAAAGGTTTAAGTCCATTTACAGAGACCTCTTGGCTACATTATATGTGCTTTATTTTAAAAGCAGACAGTATAAGGTTTTAGCACTTTCACTGCTGTGTCTCGATTGTCTTTCTTGTCAAAAGCGTTACTTTGTGAGGGCTCTAGACTTCGACTAAATGGTCGCCTTTTGCGACAATTTTTCCTGCCAGTGCGACAAGTTTTTATAAGTGCGACTTCCAAACTGATAAATATATATTTTTACGTATTATTAATGTAATGCGCAGAAATGATATATTGCTGTAGCGGAGCATACAGGGACTAATTTTCGGCTCCCCTCCTTCAACCATTCACTCATCTATCAGTGCTCCCACCCCCAAAGACGTAAGTCGCGGGTAAAAGAGGCGAAGGACCGAAAGAGGAGACGAGTGAAGCGCTCAATCCTTCAACTGAAATAAACATGCAGCAGAATACAAAAATTTGTATTTTATTGCGAGTATTGTATGCATGTGAAGCTAATGCAGGAAACATGTGTTTAGCACTTAACTATTGTATAAAGATGATTGGATGATGAGAGCTCGCATTAAAACGTTTTTTCGCTATGATGAATGCGCGGGTCTTGCACTTTCCTATCCGTGGGGCGCGCGCGATCACAGATCATTTGCGATCCGCCTCAATGTTCTTCCCTGTCTGCTATTTCAGGTTTTCTTCATACACATTGTAAGTCATACATGTTAATGTTTGTTTAAAATAAGACTAGATGAATCATGCCTGGAAAATTAAAGGCGAAGATTGTTGCGGGACGGCATCTGCCCGTCATGGACCGTGCAAGCGACCTTACCGATGCCTTCGTAGAGGTCAGTCTTATTTTAATAGGACATGTTACTCACTGCACAGTGCATACTGAATATTAGATCATTGTATCTTGGTTGTGCTAAAAACACCTAGCCATTTTAGCTAGGTTTTGAAACACTCCCATGATTATAAAATAAAGCAGTCCTTGCGACATTGCTTGCGTTCCTTAGGTGAAGTTTGGAAACACAACATTTAAAACTGAAGTCTACCCCAAGTCCCTGAACCCTCAGTGGAATTCAGAGTGGTTTAAGTTTGAGGTAAGCTTGTTCTTCTATTCTTCTAGTTTGCTGTATTATGCGCTCAGTTTAAGTTTATTAAAACTGTTAAGTTTTTATCATCCCTGCAGGTGGATGATGAGGATCTGCAGGACGAGCCATTGCAGATAACAGTTCTTGACCATGACACGTACAGCGCTAATGATGCCATAGGAAAGGTGTACATTGACATTGATCCACTACTTTGCAGTGAAGCTGCTACTGTCATCTCCGGTTGGCTTCCCATCTATGACACTATACATGGTGTGTATCTGCAAACGGGTCTATTATAGACTAAATAAAATACAGTTTATACTGTGTGAGGGGATTCTGAGTTGCGCTATAATGATATACTGTTGTTTAGGTATAAGAGGGGAAATCAATGTGCTGGTGAAGGTTGATCTCTTCAATGATCTGAACCGCTTTAGGCAGTCGTCATGTGGGATTAAATTCTTCTGTAGTAAGTATCTATACTATCAGCTTTTTGTCTCTTTTACTGGTTTACTCTGTTGATGTTTCTTCCACTATTTGGAATGCTTTGTATTTTTGCTAGGCTGATATTAAAATAGTCAAAGCTCTCAACAATCTTCTAAGCCAAGCAGAAAGATGGCATTTTCTTTGACCAGTTAAAGACTAATCCAAAAAAAAATGTTTTATTTCTTTTGTTGCATCTATTAATTCTGTTTATTGTTAATCTATTTGTTTTCTCAATGTTAAGAACACAGTAAGATTTAGTATTTATTTTAATATATTTTATTCTACAGCAACCTCTGTTCCCCGATGTTACCGGGCTGTAATGGTCATGGCTTTGTAGAGGAGCTTGTGGTTAATGAGGATCCAGAGTACCAGTGGATCGACCGCATCAGAACTCCTCGTGCATCTAATGAGGCCCGACAGAGACTAATCTTTCTCATGTCAGGTAATTATATTCACTGAAATACAGAAGGTTGTATGCCAGGTAAATGATGTTGTCAATGTCTTGTATTTGCATTCCGTTTGAGTGTCTGTACAGTAAATGCTTGTATATTTGTGCTATAGGTGAACTGCAGAGAAAGATTGGTCTGAAGGTGCTGGAGATGGGAGGGAACGCAGTGGTGGGGTACCTGCAATGCTTTGATCTGGAAGGAGAATCGGGCCTCGTGGTCCGTGCCATCGGGACAGCCTGCACACTGGAGAAAATCAGCACACTTCCTTCCACGGCCATACAACCCAGTAACTCTTCTCCTTCAAAAGACATAAAAGAGTGAGTGTTACACAAACTACCAAAATAAACTGCATCGAATATTGCCTTGATTTATTCAAGAGATTTAAAAAGGGTATTGTTTACTGAGAACAACCGTAGTTCATCTGCAGTACAAAACTGTGATATGAAATTTATGATACTTTAAAATAAATGATGGTGCAAATATTTGGTCTCGCAATTACATAATTATTTGAAATATGGCTATTCTAAATAAAGCCATGCATCGTGATACCATTTAAATCGTAGTGGAATATTGATTTAAAAACAAGACATGTTTTTTCATTAGATCTTGTCATGAAACTGAATTTAGACATCAGCATTTTATTAATAGTTTAAATAGTTAATTTGCAAAAACAGATAACTTGGCTTTTATTCATTTTCATAAATCATGTTTTTTATTGTGCAATAAATGTATTTTTCCGAGCATATGTTAAACTCTTCTTGTGTTGAACAGGAATTAATGCAACATGAAAGAGTGAAAATGCTGTACAACTACTTTTTGTTCATATTTCTAAGGCATTATGAGGGTGTGTGTATTTGTTTTCTGAGTTGCCGTTTAATTAGTTGTACAGAAATGCATTCTCAACACACAAACACACCACCTCTCGATCCCGATCTCCCCTGCATGTCTTCTGTCTTTTTCTCTCAATCTTTTTTTATCTGATTTTCTTCTGCATGCTGCATCTGTCCTGCACTAGCATGTGTTTGCATTAGACGGCTTAAAGGTTCCAATCTAGGCTTTCTGTCTTGAGTCTTGTGTTTCGCAGTTGTAAATATAATTGTTGTCTTGTCCTTTGCTCTCTAGAGGGCTGTGAATGTTTGAATGGCTGTCTCAAAACCTAGTGAGCTTTATCTAAGCAGTGCATAAACTGTCCATGAAATTAGCTAAGTAGGTTTTGACACACGTTGGTCAAAATAGTCTTCATCAATCAGTTTTTCATGCGGCCTGCTCTGGGCGTGTATATGAATGCATGTATGTCAACGTCATGTGGTGTTTGTGTTTTTTGTAAATGTACAGTACATAGCAGGTGTGTGGAATGTATGAACAATGCTTGTGTGTATGTGTAGCTCTCCGCAGGCTGCTCCTTCTACTCTCGGATGTCGTTCCACACACAGCAGTCCGGTTCACAACGCAAGCAGTCGTCTTTCTCAGGGCTTCTCTGTATCCGTGCCAACACTGCTTTTCGCCGGTATGAAACCCAGACACAGGAGCTCAGATGCCCCCAGAGCCAGACAGTGTAGGCAGGTACCCCATGACCCTGTCACGACCCTGCAACGGCCTTGCCAAGACCTCTCACCACCTCCCTGTTCTTCATTGGCAGACAGCTATGACATCATCAGCCCCCTCCCTTCAGCTGCCAAAGTAACCGTTTGCCAAAGCATTGACAGTTTGCTATTTCTCAAAGAGCTTCTGACCAATCAGTGATCGGTATTCATTCATTTATTTGGTCAGAGATACGGGTTTGGCTTCTGTGTTTCTAAGTTGTGCTTTTGTGTATTTTGTCGTCAGGCAGGCCTCTTAAAGGCAAAATAAATAAAAACACATCGACACTGCTTTGGTTGGCTGAAACACGCTTCTTCATGTTGTGCTTTTTTGGGGAGGTTTTACAGCGTTTGATTTTTGTCCATTTGTTATTTTATCCCCGCTCGGCTTCCATCATGAGCTTTCTTGTCCGTTGTCATCACGTTCATGCGCACAGCCCTTACGGCAGCAAGCAGACAACACTCTATGCTTTTTCTTTCTCCCTGTATCTCTCCTCCCTCCTCGCACACATTCACCTCCTCAAACTCACGCAAACGGCCACAGCTGTCATGTATGAACCCGTGAGTCAGTGTGTGTTGATGGAGTTTGTTCCTCCCTGCTCTCATAGGCCAGTTTTTGGGGAGGAGGCCCCAGGTGTCCCGTTATCCTCAGGACCCCCCACACCTCTGAGAGCACAAACCTTCTCCTCCTTCTCCCCCTCCAAGTCCTACAGCCGCCAGTCCTCCTCCTCCGACACCGAGCTCAGCCTCACCCCCAAAACCGGTAAGATACAACGACCCCACCTGACCTCTGACAGGAACTCTGTCTTTGAAGCTTCTGTAATACCAGTCTTGCTGTCAAGCTTTCTGACCCCATTTTTGAGGCCTAGAAGCAGAGAGTTTATGGCACAGGTCTTCATATATCAATTAATTTTGATCATTTTTGTGTTTGTCATTCATGTTTTCTTTATTTCCTCCCTTCTGTTTATTTTACTTTATTTATGTGCATGTTAGAGACCTTAATTTGTTTGTTTGTTTTGATTTAGCTTGAGGCTGTTATGTCATATTATTTGCATTCAGCATCTAGAGGAGATCATCGTCTGAAGCCTTCCAGCAATTCTTATGGGGTCATGTGATGGAGTCATATTTTCCATGAAAAACTTCCTCCAGAATCAATAAAGACCCTCTTTGAAGCTGTAACTGTAACACAGTTATATCTCAACAGAAATCTTTAATCCTAGCCACGTTTATATGGCAACGATATCTATTCTGTGTCTACAAGCAAGTATAAGGAGGAAGCATCTAAAATACAAGGCAGATTTACTAAGAACAAGATCCCTGATTATTTCAATCTGATCTAGAATGATCTAGAATCTGGAATGTTTTGAACCTGTCACAGCAGGCTTTGCAAACAGGCTGTTTTTGAAAGATGGTGCTGTGCAAATTATGAGGGACCAGCTAGCAAACCTGTAAGTAAGCAATGTTCACCATGTCACATCCAAAGAAAGGAAAATTAAAGACAAACACCATATTATAATGAAAGAGAAGTAAATAACCTCATTAAGATAGAATTTGTTCTGTTTATTTCAAGCCTCCTTGGTTATCTTCACAGTTGTTTTTTCTATCACTTTTTCTGTTGTACAGTTCAGACACGCCCCTATTTCTGTTCTCATGTGATGCATCCACCCCCATACTCTCCTCTCTCATTCTTTCTCTGTCAGTGAGGATGTTTATGTGTCCCAGTGCTCCCGCCCTTGAGTGCGAATCATCTCCCCTCCCCTCTGCCTATCTGCCCCACCACTTACGGCCAGGGATGCCCACCAGGAGTACAACTCCATCCCCACTCCATGTCAGCCAATCAGACAGTGCCATGCTGAGAAAGTACGTGTCTTTCAGTGGGGAACTGCTGCTGGCGGCCTCTGGTAGGACACACCCTATAAACCTTGACCCGTGACCCTGGGGTGCAGTGACTTCCTTCAGTGTGACCACACCAACCCCTGTGCTGTGTCACGCCCGTTTTTGAAACAAAATACTAACAAACGTTTATCTTGATGTTTACCTACACAATTGTAGAACGATGTGGTGTCTGATGAGCTCTCTGATTTAACAAAATCACACATGCATGTGCCCTGTAAGCATGCAGATTGGTCTCTCTGCCAATGGAAGACCAGACTAGGCAGCAAAGAAATGACACTCCTGTTTGCTTGTTTAAAATATAGTCTCACTAGTGCCTGGGTTCTGAGCTTGCGTGTCTGTAACCGAACGTATTTGTCTTAATCTTTTGAGATGTGATAAGTATTGATGTGGGTAGATGACTGTGGTTTTAAGTCTGTAAACGGTTTTCTCTTAGCCTAGTTGGAAGAGGATGTAATAATTGTATATTATGTGTTTACAGCTGTTTTTACAACTGTTGGATGTTCAGATTAATAGGACTTACATCTGATAAGAGGGACCAAGTTCACATGATGCTTACTTTTTTGGAATAGGAGCGAATAGTTTGGCTTTTCTTGTTCTTGTCAGTGCAGTCAAAGTCATTCAGAAGGGTTAAATGTATGCTTGTTTGTGCTGCTATTTGTCTGTTTTGGAGTGAAGTCTCTCATGTTTCTCTCCTGTCATCCAACAGGAATGGGCAGTGGGGGCAGCGCAGGGAAGGAGGCGGGGCCTCTTAAAGCTCTTCTGCGTCAGCAGACCCAATCAGCACTGGAGCAGAGAGTAAGACAAACACACTCAATGTTTATTTCTGTGTTTGTTTCTGTGTCATCTAGGGCTGTCAGTCGAATCTGATGATATTTTGTTAGTTCGATCATTTGTCAGTTTGTATGGATGACACTTGAAATATATCTGCATGCGTATATAATGACACAGAGATGCACAGATATTTTTTATTCAACACAAAAAATCTGATTCTTACATTTCTAAAACTGCATTTAAACAGCATGGAAATATTTCAAAAATATTTAAATAAAATTCCAAAAACACTACTTTGTACTTTTCTTCACACTCATTGATGTAAATTTACGGACATATCGACACCACCTGAATGAAAGCTTGTATCTGCAAAACTGCCATTTAACAGGATAAAACACTGCATTTGATCAATAATTAAACACTGTGGTGCCGAGGTTGACAAAATCGTTTTTCTGTACATGTTATTGGTTACGTATTTGTAAAACCCACAGACAATAAAGGCTTACCAGTAGTAATGATTTATAAAAAATGGATGTAGGAAATTTCAGTCTTACTGTGGCGATATGTCGATTTTTCCAGGGGATTTACTGTAGATTTATCATATACGGATGTTTGTTTTAACATTTTAAATGTTTGTGCTTTAGTGCCTTGATTTAACTTCGATAATTAACTTAAAAGTATTTTTTTCACTTTGTCACACTCTCATCGGATTTCAGGGGGTTTCATCCTCTGAAGTGTTTTTTAGGACGCTGGTATGTCTGAAGAGGGCATGCCAAATATTTTGGTTTTTTATTGTTTCCTGTTATTTCACTCTTTTATTCCTCCCTTTTTAAGTCCTGCATCTCCTCTACTGTCCTACAGACTTCATTGTTCATCAAACCAATGTCACATCAGAAATGTCACCATTGGTTTAGGCATCATATGGTTATGCACCCATTGACATGGAGAATGTTCTAGAACCTTTCCCAGGTGCTAGGAAGCTACCATGTATACTTGTTCCTCACAGTTTTGCTGTGACCTTTGTTAATGATTTCTTTCAAGGGTCTTTTGAACCGTAGATGCCATGCTTTGTAAAGATTGTTAACTTTGTGTGATGGTGAGTTTAACGGAAGTTGAAGTTGTCTTCTTTTTCTCTAAAGAAAATAAAGACAGGGGTGGTACTGTCGACAATTTTGTTTGAGGTTTAATCAGGACTTCATTTAATATTTATTGGGTCTCTGCTTACAGTATATCAAATGAAATCCTGAAATTGAAGAGATGGCATCAAGTTCTAGCAACAAAACAGAAATGTGAAACCATTCATACTTCATATCTTCATGTCAGAGATGTCCTGATATAATGCACTCTACAGAGTTGTTAACCAGTTCAAGTATAAATCTCTCGATTTCAGCATGAGTCTTGTATTGTGTTTGCAAAATATTGACGGTGTAATGGCATGATCCACAGGTTTGCTTTAAGTCTAAAATGATGTCTGTGCAGAATTTCACCTGCCCTTCTGACGTGTGTTGTCAATGTAAACGCATAGATGGACTTGATGTCCTGTGCCCCATCTGTATCATCGCTTCATGGCCTTTCTGTGTGTTTCAGGAATACCCTTTCTTCACTTTGACCTCCTTCCCTCCTGGATTTCTCCTTCACGTAGGGGGTGTGGTCAGTGCCCGCTCAGTGAAGCTTCTAGATCGAATCCATAACCCAGGTAAGATCACTCGCACTACACCAGCACCAAATACCTGCAACATACCTCACCACAGATGTAGGGAACATTTATATACAGCTTTTAGCAATAAATATAACACTAAACTATAAAGATTTCAACTTAAAATCGGAACACATAGGACAAACCGTTAAGAATGCAAAAACTCATAGACAATTGCACACATATATCATTTTTTTAACCTTTTAACCTGATTGACTACAAATAAAGTGGTTTGACCACATATGATAATCACAGTGGCATGACACATTACTGGTTACCTAACGGTGTGAAAGCAATCTACTTACCTGTACATAATGTTATGAGTTTGAGATCAGCACTACTGTGTGTGATATAGACTCTGTTTAATGCAAGTATGGTTTTCTGGTAGTTTGGCATTGTGCATGACAGGGGCTGTTGTCTTATGTACAGTCTCAATGTTCTGCATTACATGTTCAACTGTTGCAATGGCTTAAAGGAGAACTCTGACCAAAAATGAAAAGTCTGCCATCAATTACCCACCCTCAAGAAGCTTATATCTGTAGGACCTCCATTTTCCCCCAAAAACACAAATTAAGGTCGTTTTGGAAGCTTTCTGACTCCTCAGATTGCGACGCAACCAATCTTCAATGTGCTGAAACTGCGCAAAGACATGGTAAAATTGTCAATGTGACATGATGGTTCAATATAATATTATATAAAGGGATTAGGATACTTTTTGTGCGCCTGTGTGGTCAGAATGTGCATGAGTCGAGCGATTCTGACATCGGATGCACTGTAATGTGGCTCGTGTGTTTGGTTGTGTTGCACTCTATAGTGGAGTCAAAAAGCTTCAAAAACTTACAAAACAATCTTAATTTGCATTCTGGGTAAAAACGTTTAACTATTTGAGGGTAATTAATGGCAGAAGTTTCATTTTTGGTCTGCGTTCCCCCATATGGTGGGTTAAGTCCAATTTAAGTACCACCAAAATGTATCCCTCCGTTTGTAAAAACAAACAAATATAAAATCTGCACATTCATAATAATAAACTGACAGTAGAGGTCAATGGGGCCGGGCTTTTCAAAGGGGTTCAAACAAAAGGTGGCTTAATTTTAAACGGACTTATTTTTAAATTTGTACAGAAATGTGTTTCTTCTTTTGTTTTACAAACAAAGGGATCAAA
Organism: Triplophysa dalaica; assembly: GCF_015846415.1. NCBI lineage: Eukaryota > Metazoa > Chordata > Actinopteri > Cypriniformes > Nemacheilidae > Triplophysa > Triplophysa dalaica. The sequence continues at coordinate 2,872,011 of NC_079555.1, forward strand.
TAATATTTTGTGGTCATCAACAGTTTCTGAATGTCGAGAGAACTTAACTTGTATTAAACCTTTCTGTTCTGTCCTCATCACCGTACGATCAAATCTCCATTCTCTTTCATTACCTGTCTTTGCTTGTGTAGCGTACTATAGATCCACCTCTTATCAACTTTTATTTGGGCCGGTTGCATTTCTTTGTTTCATACACAAAACATTAACCATATCCTTTGCATGGACATTATATTTCCTTCTTAACGTTATTTTACTCTTAATTTGCTTGTTTTCTGTCGCCTCTTGGACTCAATTGATGCTGCGGGTTGCAGTGACCTTCGGCCTCTGCTTGAATTCATGTTTATATACCAGCTAACCATTATGTACTAATTTGCATTTTATGTGATGACATGTTTTCACATGAAGTATCTGAACTGTTGTTGTGTCCAGTGGTCACAAGCGAAGTGGAAACAGGGAAGGCAAAAAAGCTTCGATTAGTTTCATTACTCTGACTGAAGAAAAGGAAACACACAAACACCCACATAAAGACTGTATCATCTACACTAACCCCGCAGCAAATAGTCAATTTCATTGGCACAATACACACACATCAACTGCACAACGTGTGTGTTTGCGTGCCTGTGTGTGCATTGAAAAAGGCATGATTTGGTTGGAGCTGCTCATCTAGTTTTTTTTGAAGATTTGCTGGATTAGAGCCTCAGTGACAGTGCTGCTGCATGCTCTCTCTCTTTCTCTCTCTCTCTCCCCTTTTCCCTCTTTCACCTGTTTTCCCTTCCTTCTCTCTTTCAAATCTTCAATTCTCTAAATATTCTTCTAGTCTGTCCACCTATTCTATCTTGTTCTAATGGATCACCTCTCAGATAACTCTTGTCTGATTTTGCAGTTCCTGTGGAGTGGTGTTGTCCAGTGTTGTGCTCTCGTTTGTAGTTTGTGTTTGGTCTCTTTTCCTTTTCTACTCTCTTTCTCTCTTCTTTCTTCTTCTTTCTGCTCCTTTAACCGATCTACTAACGTGGCGATTTGGCTCAGCCTTGGGTAACACCAGATCATACAAACTGCTAGACTGGAATAGTTTCACTGCAGGTACTACCCTACCCTCAGTCCTGCTATATACAGACACACACACACTTACACGCAGACTTTGGCTGCTCAGCTCAATAATGTAATTTTGATATACATTATATTGCATTTTGAATATGGATTTTTCTAGTAGTGTGATTTAATTATATTATAATTTAACTATCGGTCAAACGTGTAGGATCACATGAAAAAAAACTTTTCTCATGCTCTTAAAAATATATTAATCGGAAGGTGTGTGTTTTAATATTTGAAATTACTTTTGTTAAAAAAAATATAACACTCCTGAACAAAAAGTATTTGCCTTTCTTGCTGGTGGATCGTAACCAGGTAATAAGTACTGCTTCAAAATGCCAAAACAAGAAACAAAAAAACAGAGAGTAAACAATTTATTTGTAAACTTCATTTAAACTCAAACTGCTGTTCATCAGCTGATTAAGTTTAAGTTAAGGAGTGTATTCATTTATTTGAATAGAAAACCACATTTTTATGCAGAATACATTTTATTTGGACCAAATAATAAATAAAAAGCAGTCATTAAGAGTCCAGCATAGACTTCAGTACTGTTTTCAAAAGCATCCCAGGTTGAAACCTCAAGAAGCTTGGTGAAAATACGAATAGAGTTAATTTATTTTGGGATGCTTTTAGTCACAATATAATTCCCAAAGCTACATTTGTGTTATTTCATGGTTTTGATAGCTTTATTATTATTCTAAACTGTAGAAAAATATGAATAAAGAGTGAGCCTAAACTTTTGACCGGTAGTGGATTTATATGTGGTAACAATACACATAATTTATCATCATTTGAACTATATTTTAGAATGTAATATATCTGAAAGAAGATTTGTGTACATGTTTTATTAATAGTAATTACAAAGGAAGTTAATTTGGCACATTCCACAAAGTAGAGCAATTAGATTGTCTAAATGAATCGCACTGTAGATTTGTTCCTCATTGGTGGAAAGTACCAGTTGAGAATGTTTAAAGAAGTCTGACATTGCACACTAATCAAAATCTTAACGTCTCACATTTGCATACTTAGAATTACACAAACGCACTTAAACGCTTTATCAGTAGTGTGTGTTGCATGAGCTGCCATGCGCTAAGTTCTTGTATGATTATGTGTGAGTGTGTGTCTGGTGTCTGTTGCATGTTGTATCTCAATCTTTGGCTTCTCTGCTCTGGCTGATCATTGGCGATCTGCTTTGAATGTGCATCATCCAGCTCCTTTACCCAGTTCCCCCAACTTCCCTGTCACATGACTACTTGGTCTACCAATCCAGATAAGGTACAGAGAAGCAGACATACGCATTGTTCTGTTGTAGTCACCTAAACGTTCTCTGTGCCCTTGGCAGTGCTGTTGCCTTTAAAGTCATTGTTTACCTGTACAGTATTAAAATTATGTTTGCCATGATGCTGTTGATTTGCTGGGATGTTTTCTGGACATGCTACCTTGACTCAATTGTTTATTTTAAATAGTTTACTTAAAAAATCACATTTAAATGTCCTTTTAAATATTAAACTGTGGTTTAGGTGAAATAACAAAAATGTACTTAACACACCTTGACCTACTTTACCAGGATCCAAGTAGGTTGGGTCCTTTTTGCGTTTGTGAATCAACCGTTGTTGTATTAGTATTCACGCTATTAAGTGCACTTATATGTTCAGTGAATGACCGAAGGTTTGATACAAATAAGTGATATTAATAATACACGTTCACTTGAGCCTGATTCATACGTAGGAAAATAACTAGTGTTTGAATGTTGTATTTTATCACTGAGGTTATGTGAGCATCAGGTCTTATTTATCTCTTTAAGTCGTCTACTGCTTTTGATCTGTCCTCTTCTCTGCTGTGCACTTATCTTCTAATGCTCACTGTTACTCATCAAACTCCTTCCTACTGTTGGCTGTATAACCAGTAAAGGATGGAGTTTGTGCTCCATTGACAATCCCTGTTTGAAAAGCATGACTGCGCTGCCGTGTGAATGTTCTGCCTACTTTTGAAGCTTAGCTCGTGAGAGCTCAGTAGAACGGCAAATCACACCAGTGTCCTCTTTGTTTTCACCATCATCATCCTCCTCCTCCTCATTTCACACAATCCTCTCCTAGTATGTGGTTAACAGGCAGGGGAGTTTGCTGTTGAGAGTTGTGAAAACGCCTCGCTCCCTGAGGACACAGCACCTGCGCGTGCATGTGTTTGAGTGCGTTTCAAACAAATGCTCAACTACTAGCCTTGTTTGCACGCTTTGCTTCCTGCAGATGGCTGTGACGTGGTAAGCATACCACAGCAAATGGGCAAAGTTTTGTTCTTTCCTCATTTATCTAATCTGAATGTAAGCCATAAATTCAATTTACACAAATATCCAAGTGGAAAATTGTGAAGATTGGGAGCGTCAAGAGAGCAACTAACATGGCCAGTATCCTGCTTAAGCGAGGAGTGTGAGTGCTTTAAGCTCATGACGTCATCTTCACATTTGTTACAGATGAGCCGGAGACACGAGACGCTTGGTGGGAGGAGATCCGTCAGGAAATTAAGTCTCACGTCAAAGCTCTGGGCTGCCACGCTGTGGTGGGGTACAGCGAATCCACCAGCATCTGGTACAAACAAACACACAGAAACACAATGTTTAGACTGTATTCACAACCAGTTGCTGATAACGTTGTTTTTTTATATGTGTCTGTGTGTGCACAGTGAGGAGGTCTGCATTCTGTCTGCATCCGGCACAGCGGCGATCCTCAGCTCCCGTTTCATGCAGGACACCTCGCTGGACGTGGAACACAGGTTGTCACGGCAACCGGTTGTCTTTACTTCAGGGGCAGACAGGGTCGAGGGGGATATGGGTAGTTCAGCATCACTAGGGTAGGTTTATGACACACGCACACATACATATATATATATGTGGAATATGTATTTTGATAATAATGATAGGTCTAGCTCCCTCACTTTAGCTTTCATTATTAACCACAAAGTGCTTTTTACATTATTCTGGGGCAAAGTGACTGAAAACAGAGAGGGTCACAAGTATTATGCCGTCGTAAAACATAAAAAGTATTATATTAAGTATATTTTTTAAAGCTTGCTAACATATTAGCTAACTTGCGATCATAAATGATGTTTAATGCGAATTTATATATGCTATATATGCATATGCTATGAATGAGACGTGCTTGTTGTTACACAAATAAAGTTAATTAGATAACATCTATACAGTTACCACATGAGCAAGCGAGTGTAATCTTATTATTTTATTATGTTCTTAAGATTTAGATTTTGTCTTAAGAACAGTTTCGTGAATCCGGGCCCAGAACTTTGCGATTCACTGACAGCCTTCTGTGCTGTAACCATATGTGGATTTAGAATGACTGGAGGATGTGTATTTATAGCCAAATGTTATTTTATGTCGAATATTTTTTAATCTCAGTACTTAACATTACTAATTAAACTGGTGTGTGTCCGTGTTTGCTAAGGACAACTTTTAAATCTACTAACCAATTGAAGTTCTGACTTCATAACGAAGGGGAAAAGTCTTGTTTGTCTCTGTGTTTATACATTTCAGATTCAAAAATAATATCTTCATATAAATACTTGGGTATTCAATGGAAAGTTTTTGCTCACGCGGATGCTTGGATCGGTGTGTGTATGCCACTTTGTAACCATGTACTAATAGCAGTGTTTATTTCTGTAAGATTTGAGGAGGTGGCGCCCCCTGGCTGTGGTTTCTGCCACATACCATATGATGAGTTGAATATACCGTTTCCGGCTCAACTCACCTATTGCTACTGTTGTCGCCGCAACAAGGTGCCTGACGTCCTCTTCACCACGATCGACTTGCCCACCGAAGCCAATGTCACTGGAAAGGGCTGCCTGATTCAGGCCAGGTAAAACCTAAACTGGAGACAAAAATCAGAGTATGGTCTGAAAGAAATGCGCCGCATGTGCAGTATATATCTTGTGTGCTGTGATGCATTACATTTCATGCCGTGTTGTGTAGGCAGATGTAGAACTGATTCCCTCTCACTCAATCACTGCCCAATGCCAGGTTGTGTCGGACTAAAAAGAAAGGCCAGGGAGAGGGGAACGCCACAGCTATCAGCAATCTGCTGCCCTTTCTGGAGTACGAGCTCCACACACAGCTGATGAACAAGCTGAAGCTACGTGGCATGAACGCTCTGTTTGGTCTGCGCATCCAGATCAGCGTGGGAGAGACCATGCTGCTGGGACTGGCGGTTTGTGTGCTATTAACCACAATGCTCAGAGGATTTATAGTATTGATCCAATTGGTGTGCTTATGTCTTGCGTTTTTGTTGTGTCTAGTCTGCCACGGGAGTCTATCTAACAGCGTTACCCAGTCCTGGAGGAATCCAAGTAGCGGGAAAAACTCCCAGTGACATCACATATGAACAGCACATCTCCAATATGCAGAAGAAAATAAATGACACAATAGCGAAAAACAAAGAACTATTTGATGTCAACCAACCTGTTAGTACACACACCTGTCACCTGTCTGTACTCTGGCATTGCATTTTTAGCAAAGGGGAAATAAACGGTACCAAAGGGTGGGTAAACTTCAAAGGAATTTTATTGAGAAGGATCAGTCATCTTGTGGTTCAATCCGAGAGAAAATTGTATTAAAATATTAATCACAGCTCTTTAAATTATCCTTCTAATGTCAAAAGATAGAATGATTGTACACAAGGTAAATTATTATATGCACCTTAGACACTACAACTGGATTTATCAATGAATTTTGGTTGGCTTCATAGGAGGTTGTTGAAGAAATAATTGGTTCACCAATCCCTGAACCCCGTCAGAGGTCCCGTCTCTTCCGCTCTCACTCAGAGAGTTCAGACGATGTGTCAGAACTGGACTTGTCTCATGGGAAAAAGGACACTTTCGTACTGGAGGTGAGACCGCTTTGCTGGAAAGATGGATAGATGAATGGATTGATCTGCAGGTCATTGATTTTGATGTTCCGATACTTTTCTAGATTGATGACACGGATGCTGTGGAAGATATACACGCACTTTTGACTGATTCTCCCACCCCAAAAGGTGCACATCTTTATTCATCAATAGGGAATAAAACTTGACTCTCTATTCACTGGACTGTGTGCTCAAATGTGTTCTTTTGGCTTCTTCTCAGGATTTTACAGCTGTAACACTGAAATCATGCCTGGAATTCAAAACTGGACTTCAGCTATACAGGTATCTCATCCAGACCAGAACAGTGACAGAAGTACTGATTGTTCACCTGCTTGAAATCATGACCGATTGAAAATCATAGCCAAAAAAGTTATAAAAAAGGAAAAGAACGCTGCTTCACAAAGTCTGATGCTAATTGACATCACGAAGGCTGTGTGCAGTCAGCGAAACGATACAATACTAAAAACGTACTTGTTTAATTTCAGATGTTTACCTCTGTGAGGGTTTTCCGCCTCAACAATGCCAATCTGACCAATCAGGGTCTGAACAAGATTTTCACCGACCTCTGTGAGAACCTGCTTAAGGTACATAGGTTTTCACTTTTGACATCTTCAAGTGTTTTCTTGACATTGGTCTGACAAATTAAATGACTGAATTGTTTGAGTATCATTGCTAACATGTATCCGTCATAATGCATGGGGTCTAGAGTTTCTACTTTAAGCTGCGGTCGATGACCCCCTGCTGTCTTTGTCACCTGAACTTCACTGTGGCTATACCTGAAGATGAACTCATACAGGTGAGGACACAACTTTTATACACTTATAGGTGGCATTGAAACTAATACATTTACACCACAGTGATTTCACACTTACATTCCTCAATGGGAACACGTGCTAGTCAGTTTGATGCATGAAGTTGTTGATTATTTAATAAATATTACAAAGCTTGTTTGATTGACAGTTGGCGGTGACCGCTGTGGCGATGAGCTTCGACAAAGATCAGGCTCTGGAGAATGGCAGGCACGGTGGGGAAAAGACACAGATAAAGGGTGAGATGTCCTTTAGGTACGGTCATGTTCTTTAAAATGTTCTGAGTGTTCCTCTGTTTCACATCGAACATCCTTTGCAGCGATACACGAAAATGACGAGCAGCTTCAATTCAATCTGGAGCTCAATCCTGACTCCACCAAAGGTAAATCCTAAACCCTGAAACCTCACATTAACCGACACCGCTTTTTGCAATCTTGCATGGTCGCAAAGCAGTTTTAAAGAAAAAGAAAAAAACATTTTAGAACCAACAGTAGAGATATGAAATGTATTCTTAACCCAAGCAATCCTGTAGACTAGAAAAAGCTTTACGCAGAGTGTTAACATGTTTTTGAAATGTCACTTTTTTTGTGTGACTTCTTCAGTCCTGACGTTATATGTTGAATATAACTTTTTACAGAGACATAAGGAAAGTCTTATTTTTAACATCGAGCTTGTGTTGTTCTGCAGGTCTAGCAGATGTCTCCGGCAGCCACCCATCAGCCAAAGGTCAGTGTGTGATCCTGCGCTACAGGATCTGAAGGCAGCAGGGTTGTTTGTTTTGGTTTTTCTTTTTGATTTCTGCTCCTCTTGTGTGTGACAGATGCAGCACTCACCCCAGCATCATCCATTTTACCCCTTTTTCTTTCTTTCTGTGTTCCGTTTTCTCTTCTGTTTGTCCCTCTGTTGTGCGTCCATGTGCGTTCGTACGTGCCCGTGGGTCCGGCGGCCGCATGTGCACGTACACGCGCGTGTATGTGGTGGTTTCGTCCATCTGTGTCTATCTGTGTGTCTGGATGTCCGTCTGTACGTGTGTGTGTGTCCAGCCCCCTCAGTTGATTACAGTTCCTTTGCAGACAGATGCAGTTCCTGGATAGAGCAGCTTAGACTGAAAGCTCACACCATGAGACGCGGATCAATTAAAACAAGTAGGAGCACACGCAGACCCCCACACACACATACTGACATAGACCGTAGTCAGATTAGACGGCATGCCTTTAAAAATGTTTATGGTTTTATGAGCATTTTGGAGCTTTAGCATCTGAGATGTAGGTCAATACGTGTGTGGCATAGAAAAGAACTAGCATGCTAGCATTAGCAAAAAGCATAAACAGCCATGCTGCCTACTCCGACTAAGGTCTATACACTTGCATACTACATCCACACACAAACACAATTCCATATCTTGCACCCAACAGTGAAAGAGTCTTGCTGCCATATGCCGATCCCTTCAAACTTGATTGAGTGTGAAAGTTGAGGTTGAGTCCTAGTGAGAAGCCATGACGAAGACCATCATTTATTCAGCTTTGTGTCATCGATTTCATATTTGAACTGGCTAGTGTGATGTGTATGTGACGTAAAGCACATCACAGGCTGACAGTCATGAGTTCTGCATCATAAGCATGACATTAGAGGCTGTATAGTGTGGGAAGGGGCATATATACTGTATTGTAACAAAGGCATGCTTTCTGCATTCTTTACTAAATAAATAGAATAGAAATTGACAATGATATGGAGAAAAAACTGCAACATTGAACAATACAGAGTGAATTCAGGAATATTGTGACACTCTTGGATATTACGGTGACTGTCCCAATCTGCCTGAAGTCAGCCTGTTTTTCCCAAATTGTTAATGAATATACTGGTTATATTTAATATATCGCCCAGCACACAGTTTTATCAATGGCATGCGCCATGTGATGCAGCGTCATGTATCATCTACAGCTTTCACTGGCTGTATCATCTTCACGCTCCAGTCTTCTCCCTCTTCAAAGCTCACGTCTTGATTGATCGAGGCAGATTTGATATTTCTCTCTCTGTCTCTTTGTATCTGCATGGTGTTTATTTGCATGCTGCAGTGCACTGTCATTGCTTTGATTTAATCACACGTAAATGCAAATGCACACAGTGTTTGTCTCGTCACATTTGTTGTAGAGCGCCATCTGAAGGCCATGTCTGGTATCTTTCCACCCCTTTTTCTTTCCTCTTTGTCTATCTCCTCTTTCCCTCATATCTTATCCCCAACAGCATCATCTATGGACAAGAACAGCCCGTTGCCGGAGGGGCGCTCTCGTTCGCTGCGCTCGAATCGTTCCTACTCTGGCGGATCTGTCGCTGTGGTGAAAATGACTCCGCTGTCGTTCATTCCTGGAGCAAAGATCATCAAATACCTCGGCATCATCAACATGTTCTTCATCAGAGAGACCACCTCACTTCGAGAGGTACCAGTCTAGATGCATGAACCCATGTTAAAGCTCTTTGAAGTGTGCACACTAAAGGTTTCTGAGGTTTAATACCTAGCTTTCTTGTAGCTCAGTGGTAAGAGCATTGTGTCAACAACGCAAGGTCGTGGGTTCGATCCCAGGGGATAGTACATACCTATGTATAAATGTATAGGACATTGCAATGTAAGTCGCTTTGGATAAAAGCGTCTGCCAAATGCGTAAATGTAAATGTAATACAAATTCTGATAAATGAATCGCCTCTTAATATCGAGGCAGAACGTGTGAACCTTGCTTGCTAAGACCTTTGTGTTTTTTGTGTGTCGTAGGAGGGAGGTGTGAGTGGGTTTCTCCATACGTTCATAGCTGAAGTATTCGCAATGGTTCGCGCCCACGTCGCTGCTCTCGGAGGAAACGCTGTAGTTTCTTACAACATGAAAGAGTGTGTGTTTATGGAGAACCCTAACAAGAACCAGGTTAATATGTACATAGTCACACTCGCACAGTCGCGCACTCACCCTTGTTGTTCATTTATACTGGTGTTGTGTGTGTTTTTCAGGCGCAGTGTCTCATCAACGTCAGCGGGGACGCTGTTATCTTTGTTCAGGAATCTGAACTCGAGGCGAATTCTGTACAATCACAGTCGGCTACCACACAGACCTCCAATGGTGGGGAAGGAACGTGAAGTCTCAAAAACACAAACTCTTCCGTGCACTAGTCATAACCTGAACCCTGCCATCTTAAGCAGTTTCATGTTAAAACTGCTGTACCGAATCAAGTTTCCAAACATGAGCAATAATCTAGATGTTTAAAATCTTTTTAAATGCTAGACTTTTTTGGGACATGTTATATTTAACCCCTTCAAATGATAAAATAAAGTGAGATTTTATTTTCAAATAACCATTTTAAATCCCCCCTAACAGAAGCCTTTCAGAAAGGACGTCATTTTATATTTGTTGGTCACATTCCAATTTGCCCGTGTGCGGTTGAGGCAGTTTAGCAATCCAAAAGGTTTATAAAATGCAGTTGCATTCATGAAGAGCATGTAAACGTGTCAACATCTCTCTAATTAATTGTGTTTTTGTAAAGGTATGAACTACTGATGCACTCGTACAAACATCCAGTACCCGCCATACTGGTTTCAAGTTGGACCTGTCACGTCCTACTGATCTCTAAAAATCATGTCAAGTGCTGGAAATGTTTGTTTGCGTTCGTGTGCCACAACATTTGTTTTTTTCAGTCGAAATGTTTGAATCAGACTTGTCCATTTTTTGCATGGGAAATGCCAGTTAATTATTAAAAGAAGAAGATGTCTTTTATTGTTCGTCATGAACTGCTCATGGGACACTTGAATGTACAGATGACATATATAGAGAGCAGACTAACGTCTGGATCTGGTGGACATCTTGTTGAATCCTCTGTTCATGTGCGGACTGAGGTTTATTGCTGTTATTTTGTAAATGCGTTTGCCTGGGGACAAATCAAACGTGTACACTGAGAAGATATAAAGGAATAAAATTCTTATGGCTCTGGTGTGTTTGGTTTTTAGCTTTTTTTTTACTATTGTTTAATGACCACATATGTCTATCAATTTTAGGCGGCGGCTTACAATCCAGCAGGGCCAAACATGGTGAATTAATACAAGTTAAAAACCAAAACTGTTTTCATTTTGCATAGTTAGGAAAAAAATAGGCTTTTTAAAGAGGGTAAAACTAACTGCCCAATTAAAAGCTACAGCCAAAATATTCAATTCAATTTTGTTTCTATAGCGCTTTTCACAATTTTGCATCATTGCAAAGCAGTTTTATTTACATTTAGGCAATTGTTACTGAAGTAAAGATATAAAATGTCTAAAAAAGAAGGTCCACCACAGACGAAATTAATGCGATTTTTTCAGTTTGATGTACAGTGAATTTATGTCACTGGTCCATTTTCTTTTCTTTTTTTATATATTGTTGGATTAACTCAAGTGTTGGTGAAGCAACTTTGAAATTGTAGTTAGATAAGATACAAGCTACCCATTAATAAAAGTAGTTAAGTTACAGCTCAGCCACCCATCTGAAAAGAAGTAAGCAACACTACAAGTTACTATAAAAAGTAGCTAGCTTATTTGAAACTACTTTTTTTTACAATCCCACATTAAGAAAATACAGGCGCGTAAAATTTCTTTTAGCAACCTATATAGTACATTTCCTAGATACAGTACTGTTTTTTACTTTAGTAAATATTGTAGTATACTACAGAATGTATAAACTGTTTGAATTTACTATATAGATATTACAGAATACTGTAGTATATGTTAATAGAGTGTGATAGTTACCTTATTATTCGACAGTTGTTATATACTACAATTTACTATAGTGAATACTTAAGTATACTATATTTTTATGTGATGTGATACACATGTTTTTGACATAACGTTTTAAATAAATAGAGTAGTTTAAAATGTTTTAATACAATACCCTTATCATTGCATTATACATTTATTATTTCCATTACATACGTTTTTAATATTTAATTATACTAGGATGGGTGTTTCGAACTTTAAATATTTACTCATGGACGTCCTTCACGATCTCTTATCAGTGAAGAGTAAAGCCGCAATACATAGTTAAACCAGTAGATGGCGACAATGAACCACTTCAGTTTGCGATACAGCAGCGCTGCTCTGAAGGCAGAAAGGAATGTAGCTTTTGGTCGCGCTAAACCGCTACTTTCTTAAAAAAGTAATTAACTACTGGAAAAGCTAAACTGTATTTTAAAATAGTTTAGCTGCCGCCAAGCTACTAAAAAAGGTAGTTAAGTTAGTAGCGTCGCTACCTGTAGTAACCTGCTCCCCAACGCTCTTGGGTGTCGGCCTGTCACGTGATGCAGATACCGCTGCTCTTTACTTTATATTCGAAATAAAATAATAACGATTATTGCACTGTATCTAGCAAAATTAATATAAATTAATATGTCTCTACATGAGATGTTTTTTCAATTTGAACATTTATTCCGATCCTAACCAACAGGCATCGCTGACGTACTTCCCTGGTCGTTTTCCTTGATAAACGTCATTAATATTCATGAGCCGTTCCCCGATTACAGCAGCCTTTGTTGATTCGTCCGCTCTCTTAACGTCTTGTTCTCCGCCTATCAGCTTGTCCAACCGGGCGTGCGTCCGTCAACGTAATTAATATTCATGAGGCAACCCTAAGCCATAGTAGGTTTCGAAATTCGATGCAAATGAGCGGTTATGTGGCGTCTCTTTTCCTGCGTCAAACGTTCAGTCCGCTGCAAACCTTTTCTCCATCTTTAGGAATTGTTTGGGAGCATTCCTCAAAAAAATGGGAGAAATAAGACTCCCCAGGCACATGTTCCTCTGGTGCCTGTCCGCGATCTATATGTTTGCGTTTGCGTCTCTTTATGTGCAAATTCCAGGTGAGTGAAGTTTTTACCAATGTAATAGTTAAGATGTTAACTTAACCCACGTGCGATCAAAATAGTTTAAGAGTCTGAATATAAATAACAGATTGTTTTATAATCGTTAAACAACAGCTTTTAAAGTATGTGTCAGAAAAGTCGTGATTTTGTAATGAAAACAAACAATACGTTTTAATTCAATGAACATATTTTTGCATGTTTACAAGCATACAGATGTTTCAATCTAACATAAAACCCGTCAATGTTAATATGGTTCTCTCTCTGTCTGTAGGTTTGTATGGGAATGAGGGTTTGTTACCAGCCCGCTGGACTCTTCGGGTTTCTGATAAAAGTCTTCTGGAGCAGCTGAAGGATTCTCCCACCCTGCTGTGGTTTGGTCCTCGTCTGGGTTTGGACACACAGCAGTGTATGGAGCTGCTGAGTCTGACCGGAGCTCTCATCAGTTTGATGGCTTTGGCTGTACCTGTGTTAAGAGACTGTCGAGTATTCCTGATCCTCTGGATCCTTTACCTGTCCTTATACCAGGTACATGCGTCAGTACTGTGTGCAGATGCCCAGTGCTCGAATTGAACCAAGTCTTATGGGGGTCCCCCCTCATAAGATTATTTTTTGGTGGGGGTTAGTCTCGCAATGTACAATTCAATCAAAATGCACAATATATTTGATTATAATATGCATAATTAAATACTACTATATTTAAAACGGGCTTACATGGAAGAACAGACCTCTTTCACTGTGGTCTGTAGATGTGGGGCGGGGCTTTTTTAAATTTAAAGAGACATGACAACTAGCCCATAAAAAACTGAATATAAATTATTAATAATAATTACTTCACTAAATTTACCACATCCATTGCATGAATTTAATCACATTTGTCATTATAATTTTTACTCAAATACAAATATCTGAGGGACCCCCAAAGTCCATTTTTTAACTTCTTAAGTCCCTAAAGCCTTATGGGGGGTCCCGGATCCCCACAGTCCCCCTTCAATTCGAGCACTGCCGATGCCTTTTATGCCATTGACACTATATTTAGGGGCACGCACACACTGCATCTAAATTCGGTTGTCACTACCGAAACTTTGCAGTGTGTACGTGGCCTTAAAGTCACTGTGAAATCAAACAGGAACATTCCAAGTGTTTTACACAGCGTTGCGGTGATTTTTTTTATAAATGATAAAAATAAAAAATAAATTGCACTTGTAATCTTTCCTCTCGTCCACTCAACAACACCTCTTCATCATATGACATTATCTAAACAACTAAAAAAAGAGGCGGGACTATATTGACTGTCCTATCCAGTACCTCAGAGGTGACGTATTTTGTAGGCTAACCCGGATGCAGGCGCCGCGCTGATCGCCAAAAATAAGCTCTGTGATTAACAGAGGTTGGGTTTATGATGTTTACAGGTTTTGTCTATAAAGATAATCTTTACAAAATAACACAACTTTTGTTACTTTTGTAGGCGAAATACAATCCGTAGAAGTGAAAAGCTAACACGGGGCTTTAAACCGACTACACTTAAAAGTGCAGTTTGTAACAATTTTGCAGTAAAATACCCCAAAACCACCATGCTAGTATATATATATTTTGTTCATCTGAGTACTTATCTTTCCAACTAACTTACTTGTAAATCGTGAGGAAATTCTAAACAGTGACACGGGGCTGCCTTTACTGACGTAGAAATCGCATGACAACAGTGTCGTGGACAAATGCGGAAGTTGTGTCTAGAGTCTAGCAAGCCACTAACTTGTTTCGAGCAGTCACATATTTATGGACCACAACTATTCGCAACGATTATAAAACTTTACCTCATCTGCTAACACGATTTTTCGCTCCCATCTGATTGATTGTAATCTGGGGTGGAGTTGAAGACAACAGATCCCATCATTCAATTCAATTCAATTTTATTTTATATAGCGCTTTTCACAATGTGTATTGTTTCAAAGCACCTTTACAGGGGCAAACAGGAAAAACAGAAAAGGTAAAACACAGCACAGTGCATGGTATTTATACAATGTTCCATTCCACTCTCCTTCACAGCGTTATCAAGCTACGGCATTGTTGTTGTTTTGATTGTGCGCCATTTAGCGGCGTTTTTTTTTTTACAAGCTGCACCTTTAAGGTCGCTCAATATCAACGTCACCGCCACCATGCCTCCGACAACTCTTTCAAACGTTTTTAAAAATGTGTTCACTGGTTAGTGATTACTAATAACTCTGTGAATGAATCCACATCTGTGTTTTAAGAGATTTGTGCACATGTTGCATTATTTGTGAGCTTTGTATGCACAATAACGTCTAATGTCTCCGCCAAAGGGAGTAGCAAGCAACTAACTTGTTTGCTAGCAACGCTGTTTTTAAGACACACTAAGGCTTTGAAAAATCACAAGTGGGTTATAATTGTTGTGTTTTATGTCATTGAATAAAACGTGAAAATAGGTTTTGTTTACAACAGACCTTCTTTCGGGCGATTTAAAAAAAACCCATAGACTTTGGAGCGATTGAACCGGAAGTCCTAAAATTCTAACTCGCTTCCGGGGTTTGCATACAAAAATACGTCATCTCTTTAGCCCTCCCCTCCTGGCCCAACGTACAACAAACCGGTCAAAAAGCGATCGGTAGAATAAAGCCCCGCCGTACATTTTTTTTTTATATATGTCACGATAAGGCAAAGAGGTCAATCGCTACTTCCGTTTCATAGTGACTTTAATGTAGTCACAATATGACTTTTGTTAATCTTGTACAGTCGTTAAAGTGTAATACTTTATGTTTGTACCAGCAAGAGGCACTGTACATGTAAGTTAAGTTTTTTTTGTGTGATGAAAAAAAAAAACACTGGTCCAGAAGAACTTTGGCTTTCATCTTTATTCGTTTTATTTTAAAATCGTACATATTGAATTACATCTTAAATAAATTGGTTTAACATTTTAATTTGGTTCAAATGTTTATGTTGGTTGTATGTTGATGAGGTGTTTGTGTAGTGTTAAACAACTGAAACAGGAAGCTCTTCTGGATCAGCTTTGCTAACGTTTTCCGAAGTGGTCTATAGTGACGTTATACTGTCTCTAGTGGTGGTCTGATATGTCGTATGATTTATCAGTTAAAAGTTTGTTAATTAAGTCATTTTTAATTTCAATTCATCAGACTTCTTCCATCACACTGTGTTGTTTAAAATTGTTTATTGAATTTAAAATATACCAAGTCTTCTGCTATCTAAATATTGGCAATAGCTAATAAAACAAAGTTGTGGAAAAGTTCAAATCGCCAAGCTGAATCTTTGATTGGGAAATGCATTTTCTAAGTTAGTTTTATATTTTTGGCTCGTTTTTCTTTAGGTGGGCCAGGTCTTCTTATACTTCCAGTGGTAAGTGTTAGATTCTTTGTTGCAACCTGATTGACAAATTGATTACATTTGCTAGACTGTCAAGTAGTCACCAACTAAAGTCACATGACCTCAGCACATCGCAACTCACAACTGCAATAAATGTCAGACATCACTCTCTTGCTCTTTCTGTCTTTGTCAGGGATAACCTCTTATTGGAGACGGGCTTTCTGGCCATTCTTGTCGCTCCCATGAACATGCCCTGGTCTTCTAAAGTGCGTCTCAATGACAACGTGACTTTCTGGCTGGTGCGTTGGCTGTTGTTTCGGCTGATGTTTGTGTCAGGTGTGGTCAAGTTGACCAGCCGCTGTCCCACTTGGTGGGGCTTGACAGGTGAGGAAGGAGCTGAGAATAAATGCTTTGGAAATACAACACACTGCTGATATTTTTATTGTGAATACACAGTTCTTCATGCATTTACTACAACCAAAGCACACTGTTTGATATACTGTATCCCACTGATATACTGCAATGCAGTCAATTTAGATCTCATGATGATCTATGGTACACAAAAAAGATATTTTGAGAAATGTCTTGTTGTTTGATTGTCAGTGTTCTTCTAAACATCGTTTGTGGAACGGAAAACTAAAGTCATTTGTGTTGTTTTCTCATCAGCGATGACCTATCATTATGAGACTCAGTGCATACCCACCCCACTGGCCTGGTTCGCTCATCAGCTGCCCATGTGGTTCCAGAAACTCAGTGTGGTTGGAGCGTTTGTCATCGAGATCGCCGTTTCCTTCCTGTTCTTCAGTCCTATACGAAGACACAGACTCACTGCCTTCTACATGCAGGTGTGTGTTTGGTCGGAGCGAGTCACATGTGTTTGTGCATCTTGTAATGTCTGCGTTTTTGATTGACAGATTCTGCTTCAAGTTCTGATTATCCTGTCTGGGAATTATAACTTTTTTAATATTCTCACCATCACTCTGTGCCTCTCGCTGCTGGACGATCAACACGTCAACGTCTGGCTCTTCCGAAGCCCACCGAAGACAGAGAAGAGTACAGACTCACTGACACAGGGTATTGCTAAATCCTTTTTTTTTTTACTGTGTTCTTACAAATTTTATTGTGATTTTTCACTTGTAAGATACTCAAAGCTGCTGAAATCCGTAACTTTTTTTTGGAAAAAAAAATCAGTAATTGTTGTTATCGTTTTTTACTAGTAATCTAGTAATAATGATTTATAAGTTATGATTTTGTTGGAAATGTCAGTTTTACGTCATTTGACTTAAACCTACGTAAAGACAATTATGTTAAGTAACCTGGAATTTTAGGTTACAAAGTGAGATGGCGAGATAGAAGCAAACGTTAGTCATTGTAGCTTTGATGGTGTTTGGGTTTTTAGTCATCAGTTTTTTTTTATTAATTCGATGTAGCCCCCCATTGTAAAATCTAACGGGTTCAAAATATTTTAGACATAACTGTATGTAAAGTCACCATGGAACGGAAGTTGTGATTGTCTTCTTTTCCCCATTGTGATTTTTGCACGGTGACTTTAAACGTGACTTTTATTGGCAGCATAAGAACTATTTGCCACACATTTGAAGGGTCACGTCTAGATAAGACGAGGTGTTTACAAGAGAATAATGTTTTATTTCAGGACCTTTGCAGACTCTTTTGTCTGGTGTCGTGTTGATGTTGGAGATTGGCGTCTATGCTCTGCTCGGTTACTGGATCGTTCTCTACTTCGAGCTGCAGGTGGACTGGGAAAAGAAAAACATCTCTTCCAAAACAGGTGATACCGTGGCGTTTATCTTTAATCTGTTTAATGTTCAGCATGACTCATCTCTATGGATTTCTGCTCTCCAGCATTCACGTATTTTGATTTTAACGGGTTTCTGAAGGCCGTGACTGTGCCCAGTATCTGGATGGGTGTCCTGTCTCTCACCTGGGAGGTCATCGTTGCAATGTTTAAGTGAGTCGTTTGCACTCACATTTATACAGTTAAATACTTTGAAGAGATTTTTAATAGCCTAACACCCAATTTTTGAAAGTTTTAGAAAATATAAAAGATAAAAGCCGAATAGAGACAAAGAAGTTCTCGCCATCTAAATAACCATGCAAGCTGGTGTAGCTTGAAAACTATTTTTCTCCAGTAGATGGAGTTGAGGTATGATAGGTTTTTCCACACAGTGAATGGATTCTAAGGTTGTTGTGTGTCTTACAGGAGTGCTTGTGTGAAGGGTTTCTTTTGGCGTCTCTGGAGCACAATCCAGTGGGCGATTATGGCCACAGCCACAGTTTCAATGTTTGCCATCAGTCTGGTAAGTAACAAATAAAATGTAAAGATTTTAATGCTTATTTACATTGTGTCCCTTTGTCTTCTGGGTGATGTTAAATTTTATATCGTTATAGGAACTGTTTACCCAATAATGAAATATCATGTTCTGCTCACTCGAATGTTGAAAAATTTGCTCTGTAAGAGCAGTCGATATGACTTGTGTACTATAATCCAAGTCTTTTAAAGGCATTTGAGAATTTATTGTGATGAACAGATTGTCATTGCATCCATGATGGCCTTCTGCTTCAAAATCTCATGTCATTCGCAAACTCTTTGTTGATGTGACACTTAAGGGGTGATTCACATTTCGCATCTAAAACTGAAAGGAAACTAGGGCTGGGCGATACGGCAAAAATGTAAACTCAATAGTTTTTTTCTATATTGATCAATAACAATATTTATTTCGATATATATAATTTATTTTATTCTATAATAATCTATGTAAAATAATATATTTTAAATGCACTTTATTTACAAAATAGTCTAACAAAAGTTATAATTAAATTCAACCAACACATACTGTTGAAACAAAGAGGACATTAGGCCATGAACAACATGGACTAGTTCATACAGTCTCATTTTGACATGTTAAGTAAAGGAAGTGTGAATTCAATACATTCAACCAATGAAAGGGCTCCGTTACTTTGTACATTCGAACGCTATTGGTTCAGCAACTGTGCACATATATAACACTGCAATAATGTCTTGCTCGAGTAGTGGGATTCTTTCAAAAAGACATCTCACATAAACTGTAGTACATTCCTTTAATCATGCAAGCATCTTCAATCTTTTAATGTGCAAACGAACTCACTTCATTACATCTCTAATCTGTACAGGGCAGCGCTGGTTTGTTTCATATGCATCAGTTCATGTTAGCAGATATGTAAACGGGGGATATAAAAACGTTTGTGTTTCAAAGTAACTCAATTGCAACTGCGCCTCAAGTTTTTGTTTAACCGGCGATTGCAAAGGAAAATAAGACACTTGATAAACCGCGTGAAGACAACTCGAGGTTAGTTTCCCTTTCGTTTCCGCTTCCAGTAATGTTTTCCTCCTCATGTCCAGTTAGCTTTGCCAAGTGGAGTATGAAATGGACTTTGTACTTTGACGTGCATGCTAAAAGCTGCACGATGACTGACTGTTGTTGCGTTTATTTCTGATGTCTGTTAGACTATAAGATTAATCAATATCGAGTCAAAATGCCAGTAGCGTATCATTATTCGATAGATTCGATAGATTCGATATGATATTGTTTATCAGCCCAGCCTTAGCGGAAACCGTGTGCCATGCAGCTTTCTCTTGTGAAAAGACAAGCGCCGAGTGCACGACACTCTGAAAAGTTGAACTACTTCCATCTCGATGCGGCGCCATCTACATTTAAGATAACAAACTTGCACGCGCAAAACATGCGAAATCTGAATCGCCGCTCACAAAGTCTTGCTGAACATAACATGCAGCTGTGGTATGAATAATAATTGATTTTGTTGAAATTCAACAGACACTGGACTGACACAATACATCTAGAAATGCTTATTTGATAAAACATTTTTGGAATGATCTTGTCATTTTTTTTTCGTATCTGTTTGTGTACGTGACACGTACAGGTTCCATACACCTACATGGAGAACAACGCTCACAATGAACTTTGGCCTGGGATCCGGAAAGCGTTTGAGGTAACTGAACGCTATCAGCTTGTAAGCTCATACGGATTGTTCAGGAGGATGACCGGTGTGGGAGGCCGTCCAGAGGTGGTGATCGAGGGCAGCATGGATCGCAACACATGGACGGTCAGTTCACAATGATTTTAAACATGAGCGCGTGCACAAAGCGTGTGAGGAGACAATGTTTATTAGCATTAGAACTTAATGGTTTAACATTGGGAATGGTAACCAGAGGGTAGGAGGTTTAAGGTCATACAATCTGCCACATGTCTTGACATTTGCATCTGAATGGTGGTTGTTTTTGCCGCAGGAGATCGAGTTCATGTATAAGCCCGGGAATATGACAGCAGCGCCGACTGTAGTGACTCCGCACCAGCCCAGATTGGATTGGCAGATGTGGTTTGCCGCTCTTGGACCAAACACGCAAAGCCCCTGGTTCAACAGTCTGTTACACCGACTGCTGCAGGGAAAGCAAGATGGTGTGTGTGTTTGTGTGTGTGTGTGTGCATCTCGCATGTATTTAAATGAATCTAGTGCATCAGTTTGCTGAAGACGCAATGCTCCGATGTTTTGTCATGTGTTATTAATGTAAATGTTGCATGTGTGTTTTGCAGTAATAAGACTCATTCAGACAGATGTGAGTCAGTATCCCTTCAGTCAACAGCCACCGAAGTATCTCAGAGCTCACCGCTACAAATACTGGTTCACCGAGCAGAAAAAGGACGGGTGAGCGCACACACTCACACACAAAACCACACAACCACACAAATGTATAAAAATAAAAGCTGAAAACCTGAAAGCTGAAATTGTAAGCTTTACATAGATACCAAACTCGAGCGGGTAATTCCCAAAGAGCAGGCAGCAGTGAGCCATGTTTGTAGGCGTGTTTCCAGCCTTTTTTGTTAAAGGGATAGTTCACCCAAAAAGGAAAATTTGTTCATCATTTACTCACGCTCATGTAATGTTATACCTGTTTAATTAATATTTGATGAACAAAGAGAAAGATGAAAGTAAGAATGTTAGTAGTTTTCCGTTTTGGGACATCACTGACTGGGGAAACATGAAATGTTTTTTTTCCAAAATTCTTTGGATGATGTCCCAGAACTGAAAATTGCTAACATTCTTCTAAATATCTTTCTCCGTGTTCATCGAAACACAGTAATTGGTACAGGTTTGAAACAACCTTGTGTAAATGATGACCGGATGTTTGGGTGAACTGTTCGTTTGATTGTGCAGCATCCACTCACAAACATAAAGTTTAGTGTAGGAAACTAACAAAAATATCTTCATGAAACATGATTTTTATTTAAAATCCTAACTATTATGGCATTAAAGACAAAAAAATATTTGGACCCAAATACTGTCACAAATATTCCCCTCCTACTTAAGACTGATTTTGTGGTCCAGGGTGTGTTTTTATTGTTGCTTCTCAATAAATATAGTACTTTACACTGTTTATAATACTTCAACTTTGAAAAATATACACATATGCAAACATCACATGAAATCTCACTGTCTATTTTCTATTTGCAAATACATCGTACAATATACATTTGTGATAATATTGATATATTGTACTGCTCTAGTTTTTTTATATACAGCGTTTGTATTATAAATAGTAAATTCATTAAAAATCAATTATAAAATGCTTAGTTCCAGTCCACGATTCTGATTGGTCAACATATCAATTGGTTTATCTTTGAGTGTTATTTTGTTTATTCGTGTCTAGATCATTTCCCAAGCGCTGGTGGAGAAGGGTGTATGTGGAAGAGTTCTATCCCATAGTGCACCTTGGTGATCCTTACCTTGAACGTATGCTAGATCAACATGGTCTCAAGGTAAGAAGTGACTCTACCATCGAAAGTGAAAGTGTGGGAAATGGGTTGAATATTAATTTCTACTTCTGAGAACAAACGGACGTGAAGTTCAGGGGAATAGCTCGATACAGCAAACACTTTTTTTTGTGTATTGAACAGAAATCCTTGAGTGATATCAGCAGACAGGATGTTTACAGTACACGCTGCACAATCCTACAATAACATTTCAAGGATTTTCCAAAAAGATATCGATAGCTTTTAACTAAGGGTGTAACTAGCAAAATGAACTAAATCTGTGTTTATTTATTGTTAAATTCTATTAATATAGGATCCCTATCCTCTCTCTTTTTGTGCGTCAGGATAAAGCTCCTTCCAGGCGTACTTCGAATGCTTGGTTGCCACAGTTATTGCGGCATGTACGTGAGCATGTGCGTGAGATACCGGCTCCTCTTCTGCTGTGGACTCTCTTCAGCGCGGCAGCAACCGTCTGTCTACTCCACACTTTATTTTCACGCAAACATCGGCACCACAAGCATCACCGTAACCAAAACACAGATAAAGAGAGCACAGATGAGACGCAGTTCAATAAGAAACATGTGGAAGAGAACGAGGACGAAACAAGAGAGGATTCAGTGTTAGATGATGATGGACAAGAGGAAGAAGAACAGGAGGGAGAAGGTAAACGGGAAGAGGAAGTGAGCTCGGAGGAAAACGAAGAAGACAGCCTCAGAAAAAGAAAGTGAGGGGTTCTGTAAAAACATCTCGGGGTAAAAACATCTGTCCTTTAACATCAGCACTTGTTAAGATCTTCACTGTGTCAAAACACTTGTTTTTATGAATGTGTTTGAGAAATGACGAACCTTAAATTCAGGCTGTGCCCTTAATATATTTCTTACTAAATTCAAACCAGAATGGAAAAACAAGGTAGCTTATAGTTTTTTTCACACACTACGTGACGCTTTTAACAAACTTTGCCATCTATCTTCCACTAAATCTCTCTGATATCTGAAAAGGTCATACTGTAGTTTCAGATGCAGATTCTGTCCTGTACCTAATGGTATAACTAGAATAAAAAGCCGAGCATCAAAGTTTACTTTAAAGGTGAATCACAATCTGAAAATTTATTTAAAAAGAAACTATATGAACACGTTTAGATGTGATGTGATGTTTTTCCTCTTCAGACAATCATTTGTAAATGTGTTGTGTGATGATCGTGTTTATGGGACTGTAGTTGGTCTGTGTTTTTGTATTGATGCAAAATCTGTCGTGTCAATATTTCATCCCGTGATCTTAAAACAAAAGGCCCCGTTCTGTAACAGTTTGCATGTTTGTTTTGTTAATATGCATAAAACACACACTTTAATGTTTTGTAACATTTTTAATAGTAAACATATATAAAAATACGTGCTAACAGAAGTGCCGCTCATTCCAAACCAAGCAATTGTGCTCCAATCTGAACGACTAATTGAATGTTAATTTTGTTTTACTTTCAATCTATTCATGGATGCACAATATTAAGTCTACATTTATTCCCTCATTGCTAACAAAACTATATAAACAATATGTTTTGCAATATCAAGACCGATACAATTCAAATGAGATTTTTACATTTTCTATTATAATTGTTAAATGTTCTTGCTGGAAATGTATTGACCCGTTCGCAGACATGTCTTGGTTCAGATCTGTTCAAATGTGTTTATTGCAGGAGATAGAATGAAGCGGCTGAAGGTGAGACGTTCACCAGCGCAGTAACCCAGGACAGTATTTATCAATGAGTGACTGATAATGGGGCTTTAGCTTCTCCACATCGGGCAACTCGGTGTTCTTTGTGTACAAATCAAACTTGCTGTTGTAGGAAAGACAAACAGACTGATGTTATTTTTCTGACTGTAAAATCAAAGCCAAAACTCATATAAAAGGTCAGCGGTCTTTCATTGAGAAACCGGAGACTTACTTAAACTCTTTCACCCAGGTCAGCATCTGCAGATCTTTCTCATTGCACAGGTGCATGTAGTCTCCGTTCGAATGCCAGGGGTAAAAGGAGTGGAAACGGATCATGTTTAACCCCTGCCGGAACAAAAGAGTATTTGTTGGAATTTTTATAGCAGGAGTTAAAAGAAAACGACTTCTTGATCGTGAATGAAATGCTGTGTTGCGTGCTTTTTGTGTCTTTACCTCTTCAGGGATGGTGCATTTGTTGAACTTCAGTACCCGGTACAAATACTCTGAAATAGTGTGAGAATCATTTATTTTACGGTTTCACGATTCAGTAGCAAACGGTCACATGTTTGTCAATGAGATATCCGACATCAGTCATGTCTTGGATATCAACCTTTGGAATAGTTTACCATCATGTCCCCAAGACATCAGAACATTATCCAGGCCACAGTGTGCTTTATAAATCCCAAATTCTGTGCTGCAGAAGGAAAGCAAATTTCAATTTTATAAATAAAATAAAAAAACTTGATGATTTTCTGTGAGACACTTAAAGGATAGTTCCCCCAAAAATGGGTCCGTTTCATTCAAAACCTGTACATGACTCTTCTGTGGAACTCAAAAGAAGATATTTTGAGAAATGTCTCGTGTCTCTTTTGTGTTTATTCAATGGGGTTTGGTACAGACATTCTTCAAAATATCTTCTTTGTGTCTTGGAGTCATTTTTATCCCTTTAAGGACTCATTTTAAATGTCCATGCAACAAAATACATAGTGATCTCTGGCTATTAAGTATCCTAAAGTTGTACTTGAGAGCGAGGTTCTTCTCATCCGGATTGTCCTCAAATGTCGAGTTTCTAAACACTATTGAATTCTGAAACTTGCATCCCACCGGGAACGTGTCTCCAACGACTGCCCACTGCAAAAAATGGCGGTGTTCTAATTTCACGTGTGTATTATTCAACCCATGTAACCGATGTTTTGAATACATTTTCTCACCTGCGGCTCTCCATACAACGCCATGATTTTCCCAATGTCATGGATCAGACCGACTAGCTGGAACCAATCTGGAGACAACGAGTTAAATAGTACGTATGAATGATTTTAAGAAGGCTTTCTGGTAAGGACATAATGACCGTAGCTTCAGAAAACACGTCAGGTATGTTGTTCATGAAAAACACAAGCTTATCTAACTGAGGAATATGTTGAAAACACTCCGGTGACCTTTGTCCCTTCTGACCTCTTACCCTTATCAGGATGCTCCTTGCGGATCCCCTCGGCGGTCTGGAACGCGTGGAAAGAGTTTGGGAAGTCGACGTCGGGATCGGATTCATCGACCAGCGCATCCAGTGAATTGATGCTGTCCATCATGGTCATGCTGAAGTGAGTGCAGTTTGCCCACTCCAGATGCTGAGGTCAGAGGTCATGTTCAGTGTTTGTCATGGCTCTCGGTTGGAAAGCATTGCAGATTTTGGTTTCTAGTACAGTTTACTTAAGTACAGCAGTAAAACACGTCCAGCTGCACCAAAGTAAACCTTCCTTAAAAAACTTAAAGATGTGTGTTAAGGTGGACTGACCTTCTTCTTGACGAAGTCTAGCGTTTGGTGCGTGTGCATAAGCTTATATGTGTTAAACACACGGTCAAAGAGTTCTCCGCTCTGTCTCACACACACATACAGAACACAGCAAGTGATGAAAACAATGGCACAGCAGTAGGAGAACTGTATAGAAGTGTGATTTTACTGTGTGTAAATATTTACCTCAAAGTTTCTAAACTCCTCTTTATCTTTCTGAAGACAATCAGGCCGATAGGCCAGAGAGGGATCCGACCCCTAAGAGTCAAAGTGTAAAAAAAGATGATTAATTGGACCCGTACCAGCTTAAAACTAAGCAAATATAGCTTTAAAAACAATTTCCTAATTCCAGTTTGTCAGGATTGTGAAATAAAAAATTAAATGTAATACAACATAAAGCATTACATACTGTACTTTTATAATAAACGTGGATTGTAACAATACAATGCGGACTTCGCTTTACAATGAAGCATTTTGAACAAATTGGTTCAATTACGATGAAACTGAAATCGAACAACAATTTTTTTTCCAAAATGTTAAGCATTTTCAAATATCATTTTTGTTGTACATTTAACTTGTTGTAGAATTGGTGACAGTAAAGCTTTATTGAACTTTCTGTATTTAAAACAAAATACAAATTGAATAGGTCTGTCACTTTCATTTTTAATTAAGAAAACTTAACTCTAACAGAGAATAATAAATAAATTGAGGTGTCGAAAAAATGAAGAGACATTTAATCAGCATTTCTAGATGTATTGTAGCCATTCAGGACATTCATTTTCTGCAGATAAATGCAAATAGAAACAACGTTTTTCTTAGAAATTTGAGAGAAATATTGTTAGAATGAAACAAAAAAGGACCATTTTACCTAAACACATACCTATAAATAGAACATTTTGAATTGGTCTCTTAATACACTAATAGATTTAGCATTTATATCATTACATACCAGGTTCAGCACCCTCATGGTTTAGCTTAAGTTCTCTGGTTCAGTGTGAGAGTAGATGTTGTGTGTTTGGAGCTTGTGTCTCTGTGTGTCTATTTATCAATGCTGCACATACAGGGTTCATGAACTGTAATGGGAAAACTAGTAACAGTTTAACTTTCTCCAATTCACTCGTTGCAGGGGTCTGTCAGTGTGCGTAAAGGTGTGTTTGTGTTCGTTTTCGTGCGTGTGTTTACGTATGTGTTTGTGTATGTATTTGTGTGCGTGTTTGTGTAGTGTTTAAGTGTGCGTGCGTGCGTGCGTGTTTGTGTGTGTGTATTTAAGTGTGCATTTGTGTGTGTTTGTGTGCGTGAATGCGTGTGTGCATGCACGTGTGTGTGTTTAAGTGCGTACGTACGTGCGTGTGTTTGTGTTTGCGTGTGTGTGCGTGTGTGTGCGTGCACGTGTGTGTATTTAAGTGTGTGTACGTGTGTGTATTTACGTGTGTAAATGCTCTCCGCTGTCTGGAAGTGATAATTTGACCTAAATCTAAGAATCTAAGGACATCTAAGGACCCTCTTACAGTGACTCAGGAGTTTTGCTTTAAAAAGAAAATGTAAGAATTTTAAAATTAGGCATCAAGTAGAATTAACCTTCATGTCCATAGATACAGTTTTAAAGTTTTAATTGTTCCCCCATGTTGATTTCCACTTACGTTTATTTATTAAGAAGATGAATAAAAAAAATATGAATTCAGTTAATGAAAAAGTTATTTTGTCCAGTTTATCTTGAATCTTTTGAAGTTGAAGCCATAAACTTCAGTTTAGCAACTCCGTCACTGAGAGACTGGAGTCATGACGTAATCCATTCTTTAAATTCATATTTCGTTCATGTTTTTGAACGAACACACATCTGTCTGGTGACACCCCTGAGTTTTATTGGCGGATTGAATGTAGGTAGGTCAAGGACACAACGTGTCAAAACACACAATTACAGCATGAACTGTGATGAAGATACACACAGACTTATTCTGATAGCATCTCAAATCTTTTTTTAAAAATCTTTTCATAATTTTGGAAGTTGCTGCTTTGTTAGTTTTTTTAGAAAAATAGAAAACTATTTATGTTATAAATATACAGTACATAACATTATCTTTTTTAAACACCCTCAAAAAGATCTTGTTAAACATCAACACATGTTTTGTTATGCTTTTTATCACATTATGTGTCATTTTGTTACTTTTACTTTTGTTAAGTGTTAAGTGAACACAAAATTAGTTGTTTTAACACGACCATTTTTATAGTGGATATTTTGTTTTTTAAAGTATATGTTTTTAAATAGCTTATAAAACTTGTCAATGAAGGAATTTTCAACTGGGAGTATGCAGCGACATTAATATTGTATACCAACTTCAACTATTTTATTTTAAATATTTTTAAAGTATTTAGTATAGTAAACAGTTGAAAAGATTCACAATAGTTGTGTTTTATCACATTTACTATACTAAAGCTATAGTGTACTATATTAAAGTGCGCTAAACTATGCTTTCATATGGGCCAACTAAAAGTCCATCCTACATTAAAATACATTTTAAATTAAAAAGTGATTTATGACCTGGTACAAAATGGACATTATATTTACCATGCAAACAGTGGAATGAGGAGGCTACCTATCATAAAAGTCTGGATAGATGGGTTCATTGCACGCACACGCCCGGCCCAAGTTACCTTCTGGTCTTGTCTGGCTATTAATATAACATTTAATTTATTTATATATTTAATTTAATTAATATTTTCTGTATATTATTTGTATTGAATTAAATTAAAAACACTCAACAATTATTGATTCTTTGCAGTAGTCTGCCGGAAGTTTAGTTTGGGCATACGCAGGATGTTGTTGCCACATGGGTTTAATTTCTATTCATTTCTCGGCCTGAGAGAGATTGAAAATGTTTTGGTAGTCAGACATGCAGCCAGCAGAGAGCAGTCTTACCTCAAACCACATAAAAGCTGCTCTCTCGCTCTCTCTCTTGATGCCATGGTACTTGGTGTACAGTATGTGTTTGAAAGTTTCATCTAGTGTGTGTTTATATGCAAGCTTGTGTTTGTTTGTGCTGCTCAAATGATACAGTGAAACATTTTAATGTTTTGTTTATTGACACGTTAAATGATATTAACATACACAACGGAGACGAATAGCTAGAAACATACGATCATTTTACACTTATAAAAAATATTTACACATCAGATGCCTTTGTTAACTAAGAATTAAATAACAACTCTTTCCATTCAAGTCAAAGCCAAATCAATTCTTTCTCGTTTAAAGTGCTTAATGTTTATGGTAACATTTGACCTGTGTAACTGATGTACGCAGGAGGACATACGGACAGTTCTCCGGTGACACCACTAAGAGAAACTAATGGGATGTGTGTGTTTGGATGGATGGGAAAACATGCTTTTTGGCCAGATGATCATGTTTAAATTCATGTTTTATTTTGGAAGACTGTTGGGTCGTTGTGATCAAATGTTGTTGCAAACATGAGAGCTTTATGGATGAATAACATTATAAAAGTTTAAAGGTGAATACTGAGTATAATCCTAAAAAATTATGACCCTAAAAAAAGTATTTGGACTCTTCAGATCTTGAAATACTTTTGCCTCAACTAGTTAAAGATCATAGACAGCTAAAAATAAAGCAGGTGTGGGTTCGATCTGATGCATTGATCTGCTTGTAGTGAGTCTGCTTGTACCTGGATCATGGCAGATGAGGAGACGGATGAGACAAAAAATTCTGTCATTATTTATTCAGCCTCATGTTGTCTGTATAAGACTCTGTCTTCCTTGAAACAAAAGTAAACATTTTGAGAAATGTCTCTGTGGTTTTATGTCCATACAATGACCAACATTCTTCAAAATGTCTTCTTTTGTGTTCTGCAGATTGTCACAGTATCACATGCAGTCAAACAGATTGGAATAACATATAATATTTATTTTTGGATGAACTATCCCTTTAATTTCATGGCATTTGATGACATGTAACCAAGTAGGAAGTGTCCGCAAATAAATGTTAGATCGCTTCTCGGAACTAACATATCCTTCACAGAAGTGTCCTAGCAGAGTAACCTTTAGGTGATTCATCACATGAATTTTAGACAAGTTTCTCTAACATTACACATTTAGATTTCTTGAAATGTTTGCATGAAGGTGTGCTAGTTTGGTATCTCATGCAATAGCATTCATACGGCTTTAATGTCCTAATACGGGATGTTTACTCTCAAGTGCTTGTCGAAGCTCTGTACGGCTTTAGCTGGCTCAGTCGAGGCCGATGCGTCTCAGATTATCAGAGAGACCGAGAGAACAATCCTCCCAAACAGTCTTCTAAAACATACAGATAATGAAGCTTCCAAGGGTATCAAGTATTAAAAGTAGGTAAGACAGCTCAGCGACAGCTCGGGCGTTCTCACATACGTGCACTGTAGAAGGACAGTCCGTACGGTTTCTTTACGTCTTTTGTCACATTCTCCTTATTCTCAAGTGCTTCATCAGTTTTATCCGTAACTATGAGGACTTCTGGGATTGATGGGCGAGCTGTCCTGGCGTCCGTTCTGCCCCATTAGCTGGTAGAGCCGGTGGCTGAGATTCTGCACCTGGCAGGTACCCAGCACACAGCCCACACGCATCAGCTGACCCCGGACCTGCCGACGTTCCCGGGAGTGACCCTGGGGGGTGCTGTTCTGATTGGACGGTGTGCCGGTCTGTCTCGACGGGTGTCCTTTATGCAGGAGGGCTCTCCAGACCCACGCGCTCTTTTGCCCCGGAACTCGGTGCTTTTGAGGGGATGGTGATGGTTTCCATGGCAACGCCGCCCTCTGTTTCTAGAAGCTTCCATGGTGTTCCAGGAACACTCGGTCTGGTGATGTAAAGAGAAATAGTCATTCAGACATTTCCTGATCCGCTGTCCTACTTAACTGTGTCGATCGATCGTCATTTAATATCAAAACAGAATGTCTGGAAGAGAGCTAGAGACTGTTTTTCCATACAGGGACGGGATAATCAGGCTGTCAGTATTGCAAAATAAAGCCAGACAGGGTTTACTCAGGTTTTTATCAGATTACTGGATGCAGGTCAACAAGCTTTTTATTTACATCTACTCTTAGAGGGGCAAACTGACCCCTGATACTGTTAAAAAATTCTCAATAAACTGGCACCAGTGCCCATCATGCACAGCTGCACATTTTTCCAAACCATTTCAAATAAATGTTGTGATTTTTGTTGTATGTTGATTATAAGGACTATTATAAGGATTATAAGCATTAGTAACGCGAAGGTCATAGGTTCGATCCCAGGAGATTGCACATACTCACATTGCAATGTCCTTACAATTGTTTCTAAGTCACCTTGGATAAAAGCATCTGCCAAATGCATTAATATAAAATGTAATGTATTGTAACACACATTTCAAAATATGTTGAAATCATCATTTGCATTTCTTATACATTCAACTTATAATAAGAAGTATTTGCGAGATGTACAGCCGCTGAAAAAAATAAGATAACAAAAAAGCATTTTTTCTGAATTTACTATTTATATGGATGTGTTTTGGTGAAACATCATTTCAACCCAATGTCAAATAAAAATATTTTTCTATTTGCATTTATTTGAAGGAAATGAAAACTGGAAAAACAGGTCAAAATAACGAAAAGAAGCTCTTGATTTGTTCAGACTTCAAATAGGGCAAAGAAAACAAGTTCATATTCACTTCCAAGCAATATAGAAGCAATATTTCTACATGTGTTTAGGAAAAGATCAAGATTTCTTATGTGTTAACGTCGATGTCTTGTCATGCCGTCACATTCCTGTTGGATGACTTTGTCGCTCCTGAACTTAGATTTTGCTGAAATTCAACAGACACTGGACTGAAACGACCACAATATATCTAGAAATTCTGATTACATTAAACATTTGAAATAGTCACTTGAATCTGTCCTATGTGGATGAATCTTTGTATATATTTTGGATGTCTGTATGTTTATGTTGTGTATTAGTGGTGATAAAGGGTAATACTCTAGTCTTAAATTCTAATCCTTATGTTTCTGAACAGGATTAGTCTGCTCAAAAGTATTTCAATACGGCAATACACACAATCACTTGGTCTGTGAAAGTAAGCACTCCTGCTCGCTGCCTTTTTTAAACCGTATTTACAAGATTATGACATGTAAACCTGTGGTCTATATTCTGTTGTCTTTATGTTTGTCTGCGTATTGGTCAGTCTGTCTGTCTTGTTGATCTGTCTCCTTGTCTGTCTGTCTGTCTGCGTTGTCCTGCTCCGCGTGTCTGCCTCTTGTCAACATTTCCATCATTTGACTGCTTGTCTGCCTGCGTGCCTGTCCGTCTATTGTATTAGTGAACTTGTTCTCTTGATTCCTTTTAAAGTTCTGCTTATCGTTTGACATGCACTCTTCATAATTTCCCGTCTGTACATCATTCTGCATTGTCGTGATTAAAGCGTGCTTATCCAATCTGTTAACGTGCCATTGTTGCGGTTATATGAATGATTAGATTAAAGCCTCAACCATATCATAAAGTCTGAGTGATACGCTCTGCGGAACGGCACAGTTACACAATAGACTCGTATTCCAAACCCATCATGAGCCTCTGTCCTGAACTGAAGTCATACTGTTTCACTCCTCTAATGAGAGAGAGATGCTGTATTTCACACACATACGCACAGACCTGTGAGTACGGAAGAACAGGGTGAAGAGTCTCTTGGCGGTCAGAGGAGAGGCACAGGATGCACAGGAGGATGTGCATTGTGATGTTTCATTCTGTCTTGCGGATGAATGGAGAGGAAGAGGAGAAGGAAGGTTCAGGATGAGAGCGAGACTGTTGAGATGAGTTCCCACATTAGTGCCCTGCATGTGGCCTGAGAGTGTGAGACATCACACAAACCGTTAAGACTGATGTTGCAATCCGCTCTCTGAAGGGCACATGTTTAAAACAGGGCCATAATGGGCTCCTATTGGGGGACAACGGCCTAAATCCGCCTTACATAAATTCATTGTACCTTTGCCCTGTGCAAAGGATTTCATTTGCAGCCGAACATTGAAGTTTTAAATCACTGAGTGCTTGTGTCCGTGGACTCGTGTTGACCTTTTCCCACACTGCGCTCACACAGCATGTTTAGATTTATGTTACAAGTTTGTTTCGTTTTTGAAGGCCACTGACTTGTTTAGTATTGCGCGTTGGAAGAAATATTCTCGACCCACCAGCAGGTGGAGCCGCTTGGCTTGTTTTCGGTAAAGAATTGTATCATTTATAGGCCTAAACTAAAACATCAGAACAGCAGTCCCAAAAGCAGTTCAGCTTTTAATGTATGTTTGAAAACGTGTTGTAACAAAATATCACATAGCATATTAAAATGCAAAATGTAACTTCTCTATTTTTTAATCGGCTGTTACGCGTTTAGTTGTTTGTTGTGTGTGTATTTTTGTGGATTGTTGTTTTTATGCTTTATTATGTAACGCGATTACAGTTTTATGAAGGGTGATTTTAGGTTGATTGGGACACTTTTTGGCATAGAGATGAATGGCAAGTCCAAAACGTTTGGTACCCAATGTCTGCAGGACTTTGTAGCATAGACGTCATTCATTTACATCATTCGTATTTTATCCAGCAAGTCAGAGTCTGAAATAGATCTTTGTATCATGACTAAGCAGTCACGATGTGGAAACATGAGAAACTACGTTAGGTGGCACGTCTCTTTTGTGCTCCGTGTGCCCATGGAGAAGGTCAAGTGATATTTTCGGCAGCCACACACACATTTAAGAAGTTTCTCTTTAACAATCTGAGTTTAAATCTAAGATGCGTGTGAATTGTAGGCTATGTGTTAAGACATTCATTGAACCTCGGATACCAATGACGCGCACTCGGTCTATAAGTGACCTTTTCAAAGTTGGCCATATTATTTAAATTATCTGAACAATTGATGATCATACACGTTCACGTGGTAATTCTGCACATTTTCCAGGTTAAAGTGGTGCACAGGTGATCCGGGCGGCGCCGGTGTCCCGTGCGTAAACCCAATTGGTGTCTGTTGCGCACTCACCTGTTGCGCGCCGGCAGCGCCAGTGTCTGGAGCGACAAAAGAAACACGCAGATCAGAAGAAGTGATTTCATGTCCGTGTCCTTTAATAACAGCTGAAATTGTCGTTATTCTTTACAGTCCGACACGATAAAGCTATTCAGTCCGGATGGATACGCGCACCTGCGGAGGACACCAAAATGTGGTTATTTAGTTACAGAATTGATCTGTCTGTTGATGAGTAATGGTAATCTTATGTAAACAACTGCACAGTAACATATAAAGGTTATTATAGTCACTTTTTAGCGTTCTTACGTTAAACGTCATCCCATGAAGAAACTGCCGTTGCGCGACCTTCGTTGTCCATCATACAGTAATGCTTAAAATTAAAACCGAAACGCAGAGAAAAAGTTAGCTTCGCTTGTTAGTGCAGCACTTAGATGTATTGGTTTCGGTGACTCTCAGAAAGGACTCAGACTTTACTTGGATAGAGGAGATCCTTAAATACTCAGAGGGAGGGACTCTGGATAACTGACAGTACAGAATGAAAGCTCTAGATAATCTTGATCATAAACGCAATATCCTCCTGAAAGCATGTTAACTGTACATCACTCACTGTTATGAATATATTACAACTGATCCCAATTCTTGTAGGATTTTGGGCCTGATTAATGATTGGGGGAGTGGCCAATATTATGATATTAATATAATGTGACATTGTAAAATGGTTCAAAAATAACATTTCAACCAAAAATGACAAATCTCTCATTATTGTATATTAGCCTATATTATTTTTCAAGTTTTTCCAATCCTAAGACTAAAGAATGTAAAAAATGTTATTGTTAAATATTTCCCAGTATTCTTCGGTCATCTTAGGTTACACTCTCTTCCACTTAATTGTATTTTAAATGTCTAATATTTAAAGATCTGAACGTAAAACCGTGTCACGATATAAAACATTGTATATGCGGTCAGATGTGACCTATAGTGCCTGAAGGTCAAAGACGTTAAAAGAACTGTGTTTTGGATTTATATAGCTCAGCCTGTCCTGTGGCCTTTTGAAAGAGGATTTTAAGAGCATCAGCAGCACTTCTAATGTTAATAAGAGTCAGTCACAGATGAGACTCTGACACACGCACAGACAGTGTGCTCAGGCCTTGAGTCTCTGTGGGTCTAATCTATAAATTTTATAGTTGCTTTGTCCTCAATGTGAGTTTTAGAGCGGTCCATTATTCTGTGTACTGTATAACAGCACTGTGCGTGTCTTTGTGATTGTCTTTATAGCTCAGTAGCACAAAGGTCAGATTTGTTCATGTGCCAGTGTGTGTGTGTGTGCAGATGTAGGTTTGTGTAAAAGCATATGAGAAAATTTCTATAAATCTATAAATATAGATTTAGTTAGTAATGTAAGGTGATGCTAGCTTGGAAAATCTGTCATGGAAATCAAACACAAAAGGCTAAGAATAGTTAAACTATTATTTTAATTGTTTATGTAGTTAAAGATTACTTCTAAAACAATGAACCTAAATATTAAACGTAACCCATCCCACACGTTTTGTGGTCATGCAGTTTAGGAGAGCGATGCTATTGTTTTTTTCACAGTCATTAGACTTTATTATTTGTATTGCACAGGCTGAATTGACTTACAATGAAGGAGGTATTTGGGCCATATCTAGCCTCAATTGGATGGGGATTAGTTATTTTACCTTTAATCTGATGTAGATATTACTTTTTCTTTGCATCATCTGAGCCTTGGACCTGTTCTGTTTCTCAGGGTGGAGTACACTGTGTGCTTTTTCTATCCGGGTCCCCGGTATTCATCATGTTGTTTCTACAGGAGCCCTAAACGGTCAAACTGCTCTAAAGAGCGTGTTTCATAAATCCGTTATCTCCTTCGGCAAAGACGCGAAATGTGACAACATCTTAGTTCTGTGAAAGCCGACATAGTGCTTCGCAAAAGATTGGTGGAATGAACCGTTGGTTGCAATTCCCAGCCTAACCACTAGATGCCGCTAAAATTCACCACATTGCTCCTTTGAGATTTCTAAAATTAGTATGGGGGATCATGTGCATCATACAGTATACTTGAAAGGAGTAGTGTATCCAAAAATGAAAAATGTTCCCTCATTATTCACAATTTCAGATGCACATGACTTGTCACTTCATTTGAATAATTTGAATAAAATGTTATGTAATTTCATGATTGCCTGCTCTAAATGATGATCCATCCAAATGATCAAAATGTTGCCATATTTAAACACACCCTACATACTAAATGCTTATATTTATAATATTTATAATGTAAAAATGCAAAATGTCCCTACAAGCATTTTTTGACCTTGAGAGGACATTTTTGGTCCCCATGAGAAGAACAGCTTATAATGATGTTTATTTGAAAATTTAAGAAATGCAGAATGTTTTCCATGATAGTTAGGTTAAGGGAATACAAGTTGTAAGGTGAACAAATTATTAGATCTTTTAAAAGTCCCCATAAAACCTTGGGCTGCTGAAACCCTTTGCTGCTCCCTGCAGGAACAAAACAGTTATGCTCATTTAAACTCGCTGAATTAGAAATATTAATCTTGGACAGGACATGTTAGAACAACAAAATGCATCACAGTTTGAAATGTTTATTGTTGTATACTACACACTATTTCACATGCTTCTTTTAAAAAAGTAGGTAGTATACAGTATATACAGCACAGTAAACTAAAATCTCAAAAACAGACTTCAATTGTCATGTCAATGTGTTCCAGTAACACAAAAACATGTTTGAGTCACTATTTCTGATATTCAAAATGACTCGCTTAAACACTGCACAAGATAAAATGATATTATTAACTGTATTCATGCACAACAAAGGCTGAACATATTGTGTGTGTGTGTGTTTATAAAGAGATCTATTTCCTCTTGAGAACCAGTCAGACCAGATCGCAAACAGAGAAGTGTGTGTGTGTGTGTGTGTATCCTAAGGGCTGTTCATTCATGAGCATTTATTTATGCTCTGGATGAAACAGAAAATTTGATCTCTTTTCCATACAAACCATAATTCTTCAGACCACTAGATACATGCATTAGCAAACCAAACATGTTCACCTGTGTGAAGATAAACACAAACCAATATGAGAAATATATGTGATATGTTATCATATCACAGTATTTGTCGCTTAAATTATATTAAAATGTCTCAACTCAACTTTATTTATATAGCGCTTTACAATTTTCATTGTTACAAAATGTCCTTCATTTCTGAATCGAGGGAGGATGCATGTTTGTGTGAAATGGCATTTGTCAATGATTTGTTGTCAATGACATGATTCACATTTATGATTTACACCCTAACACATTGTTTTGTCTGCATTAAAGCTTTCACAAGATATTTTATGTTTGCATTGGACCGATGAGATTTAACGACAGAAAGCATGTCACAGACCGCTAATCTATGTTGTACAAAATAGCTGTCATATTTTTAAATGTTGCAGACAAATGTTGATAAAGAATGCGGCTGGAATTTGCATGGCACGCTTGATGGAAAATAGTGTAGATTCCCAAGAACCGTCAGTTGTTAGAAGCCGGAGTTCACAGCTGCCGTGGGTGTGGGAAACTACTGAGCTGTCCAATCAAAGCCAAGTATGTATTTGACTGATGTGTTATTTCAGTTCATTAGTAAAAATCCCAGTTTCTGTATGGGATTTTGTCAACCATGTGTCTAAATGTTTTCAGCATGTGAGCACTGTGATGAGGTCATCGATAGGTGCCGTCTCAACGGGGTCCAGCAGTCTAAATGTGTGGCTGAAGGTGATGAAGTGTAAGAAGAGCGTGTTGAGGTGAGGATGTAACTCCATGGCGATGATGTCCTGGTAATGTGCACTGAACATGTGAGCCAGGGTACGGAAGAGCAATACAAAGACCTTCTGAATCAGAAACATGAATCCAGGAGAAAATGGTAAACCTAGACAGATAAGTCTTTATCAAGTAATGTCCACCACAGATATGATTCACTTATAATGGGGTAAAACTAATCCAAATTTTATAGGGAACTGAGTTAACCTTCTAGATCAGCATCCGATCATAGGGATGAACTATATTTATTTGGAATGCTGATCCACAAGCAACTTGTTCTTTTCTGAACGGTGCAAATATTTTAATACTGCAAGGGAACCGTACGGTACCGTTACCTGTTTTGGAAGGAAACACACGTTCATCTGTCAGAAGCTCTTGGATGTAACACATGGCGTAGTCGATGTAGACCGGAGCAACACACTTCAGCTTTCTGCCCTGATCATCCGTCCATTCATACAGACTGAAAAACACACGTGTGATCACCATCAACCTCACATTTAAAAAACAAACATGCTATTTACCTCCGCGTTTTTCCTGTGAAGTTTCGAGTTTTCTCTTCCCGAAGTATGCAATACATTTACATTTATGCATTTAGCAGACGCCTTATTCCAAAGCGACTTACATTGTATTATCCTATACATTTATACATAGGTATTTACAATCCCCTGGGATCGAACCCACAACTCTTACCAATGCTCTTACCACTGAGCTACAGGAAAGCTACAATACAATTATGTAGTTTAGTAAAACTTTTTATTAGATTAAGAAACATCATTCTAATATTTATACCATAAGTACATACAACAGGCTATACAATAAAAGAAAGATTTTCATTTCAGCTCAGTGGTAAGAGCATTCTGTTAACAACGCAAGGTTGTGGGTTCAAATCCCAGGGGATAGCAAATACCTATGTATAATGTATAGGATAAAAGCGTCTGTCAAATGCCTAAATGTAAATGTATGTATTGTATATATCTATATGTATATATATGTGGCAATAAAATAAATAGTAATTTCAGATTTCTACATTTAAATTTCATACAATGCAAGCCTGTATGCCATTAAGCCAAGAACATTATTAACAAGTTTGGTAGGCTTTTATATTTAATTGGCTTTTTGCCGAACGTCACAGTTCTCATCAAATCTGCTTCAGGTCTGTTGAATGCGATGGTTACTATTAAGAGCAATCACTAAAAGATAAACTTTGTAGTATCCATAGGCATATCTATATGTAAACGTTTCTTTCGTTTTCTTCTTTTCACTTAAACTTGAATTAAACGATAAGATAAAACGCTAGGTGACTTGGTTTCCGGTTTGGTCGTGTGACGTCGGTCCGTGTACAAATTAAGAGTTTGGTTCCAAATTGAGAACTCCTATTTTTAAATCATGTTTTTTTTAATGTGCCTTTCCAATTAATATCAATCAAATTGCAGTTGGTTTGTTTTGATGTAAGCCATAATTACAAAAAATACAGGTAACTAATAAGATTAAACACAATGCAAAACATGATAACATAATAAAAAACCTGATTTTTTTTATTTTAAAACAGATTATCTCATTTTGTAACCAAACTCTTCAAATACTCTATTAGTTTGTTTTATGGTTTAATTATTTAAAACGTAACATATCTTTTTTAAACTAAGTTGTGTGTGATCCTCACGTATTTTTAGGGCCTTTGGCTGTCGGACATGTCGTCATGGAGCAGAAGTCCGACAAAGCGCTGAGGAGGACGTTCGTGTTTTGGAAGAACGAGACAGCTGAGAACACAAAATAAACATGTCAGTGTATTTATAACAGTTTTTGCGTGTTAAGATGTGATAGGAGAAAGTTGTAATCTTTAACGCCCATTAACAAGCAGTTAATAGTTAAACGGCATTCTTCACATTCTTCATGCATGACTGAACACAACACATGAGCATGTTTATTGTTTTTTGCACGTTTGTGATGTTTGACATCACTGGGTGTTGTAAAATGACATGACTTACGTCTTCTCAAAAAAAAAATCCCGGGTTTTGAATACTTACTGTGGGTTGCGACCCACTCCTGCTGGTCAATTCCATGTGGAAGAGCAGAGAAGGTCAGAAGATCGACGTCAGTGATGCGTTTAGACAGAAAATGATCTTTCAGGTACGGTTTAACCTCGGCGGACAGGACTAGATGTAGACCGTTGTTTTTTCTGCTAGAAACACATACACGAGTCATTTATTATATGTGTCATTAACTATGTCATTATATGTGAGTGTTAACTGAAGCTCAGGTTTGAGAAGAAATTAAGAAAAATCACACAACACATGAGAAAGTTTATTGAGACTAAACCCGTACTCAATGTTTGCTATTTCAGGTGAGTTTTTTGTTTCCTATGCATCCTAGATTAAAACTAGGTCTGTCAAACGATTAATCGCGATTTATATATGTCAGTGTACTTTGCATATTCATTTCGTATTCACAAACACATATAAATGTGTACATGCATATATCTAAGAAATATATAAAAATAATAAACATGTATGTTTATGCGTTTATTATCACAAAATTATTACACACAGTAGGCCTACACGGACATATTTGTAAACGAACTTTTATTTTGGATGCGATTAATCGCGATTTATGGTTTGACGGCCCTAAATGTTTGACAGCCAAATATACCTGAAACTCTGCATTTTGTCTTTTTTTCTCACATAATAATATTTAGCAAGTTGTATTGTCTCCATTTTGTACCAAATGCTTCACATTTTGATGTTTTAATAATTATTAAAACATATTTGTATCGGCCGATAAAGGGCAATGTTATCCGGTATCGGATAATACAATTTAGGCCGATATATTAAAGGCAATGAATTATAAATAATTTTCTCTTGTTAAGCCTCTTCTGCACGCTGCTCACAGTTAAAATCCAGTACAGCACTGTCTTTCTGTCATGATCATTCATTTACTGCTATTAGCAAAACATTGTTAATCTAGGTACAGTAGATATTTATGAATTTGTAAATTATAGGAACAAAAGCATATTTTTTTGAGATGACTGCTGTCTGAATGCTTTCTGTCTTGAGACCTGTTTGACATGTGGCTATTTTCTTGGTTGGTCTGGAGGAAAAATTATAATTTGTTTATTAAATAAACATACCAGTAAAGTTTAAAAGTTAAAGAATCTTAAACTAGTGTCAATTAGGCTTGGTACATGACACGAAAAAAAGAAAACTAATGGTTATCTTGTTTTCTGCAGTGAATGATTTCAAATAAAACCACTTTTACCATTTTGTTTAAGTCTCAGAAAATGTAATATTAAGATATTGTATATCGCCCAATATATCGATTATCGGCTTCCGGTGTTAAATAATTATAGGTTATCGGACAAAATTGACATATCGGTTCAACCATAATTTTAATAAAACCTGAGGGGAAATCAAAGCAAATATTGTGGAAATACTTTTGGCCACCATCAATTTTTTTTCTGTCTTGTAAGACAAATTGAGGGATGTAACAATATTAAAATCTCACTGCACGATAATACCTCGGTATATAGTCCACTGTGCGGTATTGCCGTATTTAAAATGGCAAATGATACCGTGCCATAAGCATCATCTTTTCTTTATCTTCTGTTAATAACTGATGCTTAGAGGTATGAGTTATATGAGACGAGTCAATAAAATAACATAATTGCACCAGATGGACCTTACCAAAGGCAACATCTATTATTTTTCTAACATTCTCTAGGTCCGGAAGACCTATCGTTTCATACAGTCATGTGACCACGATAATATTCAGACAATTTTGCTATTTGCGATAACAGGATATGTATGATATTGTTACATCACTACTATTGAATGCATACTAATGTTTTGATTTAGAATTGTGTTTCTTTTACTCATGTGTACACATGTAAGTTTGTAAAGCAGGAGATGCTTTCTGCTGGTTAATTTGTGTTGAAATAGTTGCCGCTGAGCAAACAGAAAGACAGTTGGAGAACAAACTCTCTGGCTTTACACAAGGACACACCGGGATGTAGTTTAGTTTGTAATGTGTGCACATGGGGTTGGTCGTTTTAATGGCTTTTATACCGGCAGGCCATCGTGTTTGCGTCAACTTGTTTTCCGAAAGCGTTATCGAGCACAAGATCATATTGTCTTGGAAAGAGAGCAGCGTTTTACTGTAAACAGAGCTCATTTCCCTCATTCAAATGAGATAAGCCACACACATGCTTGGGCTGACGTTCAGAGAGCAAGGCATCTAAAAACAGAAATATCAACCTT
Source organism: Triplophysa dalaica (assembly GCF_015846415.1). Classification (NCBI taxonomy): domain Eukaryota; kingdom Metazoa; phylum Chordata; class Actinopteri; order Cypriniformes; family Nemacheilidae; genus Triplophysa; species Triplophysa dalaica. Next base: position 2,913,435 of record NC_079555.1, read on the forward strand.
GAAACAACTGAGTGTGCAGATGGTGACCTCGTCCTAATAAATGATCAAAAAACAGGTGTTCTTTTTACACGGATTCTGTTAAGTGCTACAACAAAATTGTGTGAATGCCATTCATTTTTATAGATGATAAATATTTCCACTTTTTTATATAAAATATATGTAGAACTAGCACACTTCTCAAAGCATTTTACAAAATGATGATGCCTTTACAAAAGTAACTTTATTCGAGTGTGCTATTAGTATTCTTCTTTTGGAATACTTTAACTTTTATGTACGTCTCAGAAATAAAGTGTATATACTTTTTAGAAATGTATCTAAAATTACATTAAAGTGTACTTGACTTACACTGACAGAAAAGTCTATTTGCTCTATTAGTTTACTTAGACATACTTAATAGATATTCTATGCTTGACTTGTAGTTTTACTTTCTTAAAAACTTCTAATTTATATAGTAATATAAATAAAATGTGACGAGTGTCAAAACCCGTATAAAGTCTCGGAATCTTATTTTGAGATGAGCATCAAAATTTGATTTCAAGCCATAATTTCACTGGACTTAGTGGATATTGACGATATCTATGTTACATTTTCTTTTGGGTTTTCACATGAAAAGGGTCAAATATATAAAATATAAACTATACTAAAGTTCACCTTAAGAAAACTTTATGAAGTACTACTATTTTCTTTCCCACTAAAGTATACTTTAAATTTTACTTAACATTAAATAGCAGTTTTGTAAAATAAACTTATTTTTGCAATAGTGTTTTTTTATATGTACTGTAAGTGAAGAGAGAGACAAAGAGAGAATTAAAAAATTAGAATTTCATCACATATTGTTTTAACACTTCAACTGATCTAAACTCTTCACACTGACGTCATTATTTTTGTGTTAAAATATACGCCTAAAAAAAATACAGATAAACACATTTGATTTAATATTGCCCTCCATACCAGATATATATCCTCAAATTATTTGTATGATATATATACAGTATATATATTAAAGATATTTTTTTAATATCTTGGTTGCAGTCATATGTTTAGTTGTGTTATTTTTAGTCCTGTCTCAAGATTTTCGATAATGAAAAAGTACCTTTCTTGGTTATGCATAAGTCAAAGGAAATATTATAGTTTCTTCACACTTTGATTCGACAAAACTTCACAAAATACTTTGTGAACAGTATACAGTAAACACATACAAGTTTGTAAAATGTAAATATACAGGTGTGTTTATCCATAATCAAGGCCAGAACAGAGGGTTGGTGTTTTCGCACACATGCTTTTATGGACGTTTCTTTTGACTTTGAGATACACACACACGTTCACATTCCTTCTCTCTATAAGCATGCTGACTCTCATCTCTCCAGCAATGTGTGCATACCTTCTACCATCTGTGGCATGTGTGTGTGTTTATACTCACACTTTAAACAAGCTGCGGTTTGCCTTCGGAACATTGACATCCTCTTCATCAGAGCTGCTGTTGCTCTGACATCCCCCCATATCCAGAACCAGTCTACCCATTAAACACACTCAAAAACTCCCAAAGACGACCTCATTGAGACCATCAACTGTCACAGCTTCTCACACGTCCATGTTTACATTACGTCCATAAGGGTCCGTCCTGGTGGTCTAATTTCACGAGCTCTCTCTTTCCCCGTCCTGCATTTTCTCGCAATGGTACGGCAAACGTGCGTTTGTTCTCTCGGCTGTTCTTTGTGTGCTCTACACCTCAGGCTGCGTCTTCTTTTCTCTGGTGAAGCAGTCAGACAGGTTCCACCAGTACTGGAAAAATATTTACTCTCGTACGCACACTTGTAAAACACGCCCCTCTCCACTCACAGGCCACTCCCACCTCATGCCTGCGGGGCAGCTTTCACTTTCAATGCCCTACGGGACGTGTCATTCCAAGTCTTGGAATGTTGGATCCGTTTCTGAAACTGTTACGTTTTTCAAGGTCGTGGTTACATTGTAACGCAAAATATCAGAAACGGATCAGGGTGAGAAAGGTTAACCTAGAAGACTTTTTGCCAAACACAGGCACACAAAAATAAAAATACTCCCAAGACGATCCCATCTGAAATATTTATTAGTTTGATATTTGATTTTAAAGCCTAACTTTTGACAACAGATAACAGGTACAGTATAACAAAGGAAACCCACCAGCATCAGTTTACATCGAAAAGGCATTTGACTAAATGACAACAGATGTGTGTTCCACATTCACACAATGAACAGATGCTTGAGGCAGTCACCAGATTATACTGTATGCATTTGTGTTTTCGGGTACTTGAATACATACGACAGCTGAACATGAAAACAAACAAACAACATATAAAGAATTTCACGTCGCCGTTTCTGATGCATTAAGCTATAAAATCTTGTTTGTGGTGCTTCGATTGGTTGATAAAGCCACTTTTATATAAAACAATACATTTGTATAACCCTTTATTAAATAATAAAATAAAAGGAATAATGGCTAAGTGTTACAAAACAGAATTTTTGCTTCCGTGTTAGGTTTCCCATATTTCCCTTCTCATCTCAAATGTTAATGCTTTCAATGCTTTGAACAAACTATCCGCTATTATTTAATTGTAAAATGATTTACCACAGCAGCAAACAGCACTAAACCCGTGTAACAGTACCTGGTCAAATAAACATGTTAGGAACGCACTAACAAACACAGATATATCGCATAGACGTGGTGCTTCATAAAGACCTGTACTGTATGTGGAAGACAAGATCGATGGAATAATAAAGATCTCATTGCTATTTCACTAAGTGGCCGTTTGGATTACGTGCTGAATTAAAGCATAAGTAAATGAAGGTACAGTAATGATAAGAGAATGAAACCCTGTTGTCCAAACCAGCCGGTTAAAGAAGAAACGTGGCGACTTTGGCAAAATAAACAATGAAAGTCTAAAATCCGTAACTTCTCTGGGTTAAAAATACACAAAGTGATTTGACTTCATACATAAGAATATCATAAATTAACCTGCAGTTTTATGTTTTAAACAGAGATGGTGATGTAGAGGCAAAAGTCATGGATTACAGATAAAATCATAAAAAACAAAATGTAAAATACATTCAAGCACAAAGCCGATCAATCTTTATTTTTCTTTCACCTGCTCTCATTCTCACACACAAATGCACTCTTGCAATTTAAACAAAGTGCTTGTAAACTTAAAAATCCAAGTAGACCAAACGGCAATTTCACCACCATTCTGTTGCATTTGGTATCAAAATCAAGTTTTTAAAAGTGCAAAAACAAAATACACAGTCTATAACGTTCACACTCTTTGTGTGTCTGTGTGCACATTGTCCCAAAGCTACATTTATAAAAAAGAAATCGAAACGAAAAATGATTCGTACTATTATTGCTATCGCTCTAGATTCAACTGGACGAAGCGTTCTAGTGTTTCAAAAGTAGTTAGTAAAAATATTATATTAATTGCACACATATATAAAGAATACACCTCAACATTACTAAGACTACAGGAGAATTATAACGGATATGTGCACACACACACGAACACGTGTCATACTGTACACGCTGATGTGTCGTTCTCTGATATTTCAAGGCACACACACATACACACCCGCTTCTTTAAGTTCCACCTTCTCCTGAGTTCATTCTGAAGATTCACATTAACTCAAACTGGCTTAACCAATAATGACGGTTCTGTCATCATTTACTCACTCCCATGCCGTCCAAACTCAAGTGACTTTCCTCCGTGGAACACAAAACATTAACAGCTATTCCTTATCCATTGTTATTCATTCAGTAACGCAAATGATGTAATATAATCATTCTGAGATATGTTAAAACTAAACCTGATGCATACATTTAGATATGCAATATCTAAATCAAGAAATATCCAAGCAAGAAACTTCAGCTTGTAGGACTTCAGAAGGCTTGACGGATGAGACTACTTTAATGATGCTTTTTGGTCTGTAGATTGACGGTATTAACCGTCTTTACTTTTTTGTACCATAAACATTTCGTCTCACATTTTACGTTCCAGAGAAGAAAGTTTCACAGGTTTGGAGGAATGGCGAATGGAGACAGAACTTTTAATTTCTCCCTTAAAGAGACAGTTCACCCAAAAATAAAAGCTCTGTCATTATTTACTCACTCTCAAGTTGTTTCAAAAGATATTTTGAAGAATGCTTGTAACCAAAGAGTTCTTGTCCACCATTGACTACCATAGTAGGAAAAATTACAAAAGCATTCCTCAAAGTATCTTCCTGTGTGTTCAACAGAACTAAGACTTGAGGGTGAGTACATGAAGATAGAAGCTTCATTTAAATTAAACTGTTCCTTTAATGTAAACGCATCATATAACAAGAAATAAAACGAAACTAATTTTTTTTTAATTTTCTCAATTAATTTAGCTTGTACACGTGTTTCTTTAAGGGGGGGGGGGGGTAACATAAACCAGCAGTGAAGAAATCAGCACTGAAATTTTATCAGTACCAGAGCTACAACACACAAAAATACTGATCAGCTGCTCAAGACACACAAACACACGGATTCAAAAACATAAAAATATAACTTTTAACACCCGTAGATGTACATGTAGAGCAATTTTATGCATATGTCAATGTGCATCTTATTCTAGTCCCAAAACACCCCACAATACCACACACACTCACATACTGAAGCCGGGCTGCTCTCACAGGGTTCAAAGGTCAACCGTGAAGATGTCTTCTTTAGAGAAGACTGGAGTATAGATGTGGAGTACCAGCCGACAAAAACCTCGCCTAACTACATGGCAGACCAACGGAAACGGCAGATGCCAGAGGGAGGGGCTAAAAGTGGCCAAAACGAGTGTGGCAATGGTTGCCATGGGGATAGAGGTGAGCAGCGAGGGTGCTCTTACATTGGACCGTTACTGCTGTGGTCACCCCTGTAGAGCGATACAGAGAAATATTAAGAAACTATAATACATTGTACATTAATACATAATATTACATTCGAAGGAAAACAGTGTTGACCTTACTTCTGCTTCATAGGCGATTGAGTACCAGCGATGGGCGTCGCCACGGTTGCTGTTGCTATGACATCTGTTGCCATGCCACCTGTTGCTTTATCAGTAGTGTCACTGAAACCATGGAAGAAACAAATAAGGACAAAAAGCGTCAGTTAGCATCTGGGGTTTTCAGGTTTTTATTAGAACTGGTGATCATTCCCTATTCACTTCAGTTTATATCCAACAGACAAATGTTAGTGTTTGGAGGCCTAGAATGTGTCTTATGTTATATAGTATGTGTACCTGCTTAGCTCCACACTGGGTTTAACCGGCTCCTTGGTGTTGCCGGTGGCAACCGTCTTTGTGCTGATGCTGGTCCTCTCCTCCTCTTCCTCACTGTCTGTACCACTGGAGCTGCTGTCCGATGCTACGAGAGGAGCCTTCCTCGCTCCACATACACTCCACACACACGCTGATGAGCCTTTCACTGCAACACATACAACACGTGGGCATTATCGTCAACCACCAATAATTAGTACAATATAAAAAAAAATACGATAAAAGGATACTATCACCTCTAAATAATGTGGTTAAATGAAAAAATGAATATAAATTTGGTTAAATTTAGGTTATAGGATTACACAGTCATTAAATTAATTTAATTCGCAACAACGAATTGTGCTCACAAAAGAGTTTATTATAAACATAAGAGGTAAATAAAGATGCAATTGATGAGAAAATGTTTAGTTGAGATGGCGATAGAGAGGTTAAACCTACTGCACCTTTGAGTACTTGTTGTTCATTAGATTTAATTACTTACTAATTTAAGTAACGCAATGAATTCTAACCAAGACACTTACCTTCATCCTTCTGGCTCTGTTTGTTTGGATTTTGTGTGTCCACAGGTGAACTGCATCTGGGTCCGGCGTCTGAACTGCAAAACACATGATCTCAGTTAGCATGACATCAACTTGATGCTAACACACTGTATAACATCAGTACGGCCCGCACCAGCAGAAGGGCTGGAAGTCACCGAACGTCGCCCATCCTTTTTCATCCGTCTCACTGAGCTGGTCTTTAGAACTTCCCCACACACTGGATCCCGTATCAATGGCGATGCTCGCAAAATCCCGACAGTTGAAGTCATCTTCAAAACTTGCGATCCATCCAGGACCTGCAGAGATGGAGAAACAGTTAGTTTTATTAAGAGCTGTATTATACATCTAGGTTTTGTTAGCTGTGAGCGTACTTTGAGGATCAATGCACTGGCTGTCCATGTCCCGATTCTTGGCGTTCTCTGGAGTTTGTTTCGATTCTGGAAACCACTCCAGATCTGGTGACCCGAGACGCCTCCGAGAGCCAGCATCCGCCTCGCTATTCTGAGTGTTGGTCTCCTGTCCAAACCTACCAAAGACAAAGCACACAGATCGGTCAAAGAAACGGGCTAACATGAACTAAATAATGATTTTATGACAATGTATAAATGGCAGAAGGTTTCTGTATGTATCCATTATGTAAGTCATCATAATGTGCGTTACGAACCTGCTTCGTGCTTTGACTTGTTTGCGAGCTGCATAGTTGATTTCCTTTTCCTCCCAAATATCTTCCTCCTCTTCCTCATCGAAATGGCGAATTTTCTCTTTTGTGCGGGTTTCAAAGACGGCAGAGCTCGCCTGAGAGAGATATCAGGTTATAAACACGATTAAGAACATTAAAGGAGTGACACACAGAGGAAAAAAGATTTAAGACACAAAGAATCAAAGAGCAGATGAAATGCTGACAGAAGGAGATTGTTATGAGAATAAAAAACAAATCATTTCAAATGAGTGTGAATCGGTACTCACCCCCTCATCCGCCAGGTTAAAGTTGATCTCTGTGATTCGATCGAATGTGGCGCTGAATAAATAATAGACAGAGAAATTTGACAAAAACCTTTCACATGCCAATGTCATTCAGTTTGAACATGACAAAACTACTGAACATTATGCGACTCTATGTTTGTGTCTAGAGACCACCATTCTTGTATAAGTAGTTTCATGTTGAAAAGTTAAATGTCAAATATAAATGATAAATCTAAACTTAAGTCTGCATATAAAACTTCTTTTTTTTACATTTAAAATAGGGCTGTAAAAGGATTAATCGCATCCAAAATAAAAGTTTGTGATTACATTATATTTGCACTGTGCAGTATAATTTTACATACATAAATATATTTAAGAAAAACGTATGTGTGCATATATATATATATTAATACATAAATACATGTAAATATTTCCTGAAAATATGGTTTTATGTTAATATAAATACAAAATAAATATGCACGGTTCACAGACATATATTATGTTAACACAAAGCTCCATTCTGGATGCGATTAATCGCGATTAATCGTTTGACAGCCCTAAATTAAAGTATAAATGAAATCTAAATCTTAGTCTAAATGTTAAATCTGAATGTGACGTCACGTTTTGTCAATCACATTTACACACTGCCTCCAAAGTCCCTTCGTCCATCATAAAAATTCGGACTAGGTAAAATTTTATGCGTTTTCCACATCCGTAGCAAGTATTTTAAGAGGTGTTTTGACAATTCAAAGACACCGTACAAACGAGCGTCAAATACGAAAAAATGCATACGACATTTTCAGACTGTATATGTAAAGACCTTAAAGGTACATTTTAAATCTAAATGTAAATTCCAAATGAAAACGTTAAATCCAAATGTAGCACATAATTGTTCAATCTAAAAGTATGCTACAAGGTTTGTGCAGGAATCACCTGATGCTGCCGTCATGCTCTCCAAATTCATCATCATTCAGTCCAAACTGATCGACAAAGTTTGCTGTCATCTGCTGAATCTGATAATCTGAGAAAACCTGTGATGACACAACGGAACACACAATTAATATTAACATTAATACAATTAAGAAATCATAATTGATCCCATTCTTCTTTATCATAAAACATACACAGCTAAACTAAATAAGCTATTAAAAGAATATGTCGCCACTGTTGTTAACACCAACAATTCTGTTAGTTGTGTGTCAGATCTCACCAGGTCCGCTGTGTTCCTCTTGTTAGTTTCTGCTAGCGCATCATTCACAAAATGTTCCCAGCGTTCTTTATAGTTCTCTGGTAACTCTGTCACACATTAACAACCACGTTTTTATAAATCAGAGAATGTGTGTTGTTAGAAATGTATGAATAAAATATTGTTATGCGTGTCATCTACCATTTATTAGTTCTGTGATTTGGGTCTGTTCTGGCTCTTTGTCTGCATTGTGCACCACAGTGTTGGCAATCCTGGTCAGATGACCCATGTACCCTTTTCTCATGCCCCCAGCCTCCCTACGACACGCAAACACACACATTCAAGTCTTTCAAGTGTAAACATACAAACTCCACAGCGAAATTCAAAGCGAACTTACTGTGTTTTGTCATTTTCCTCCCATGCATCTAAAATCCTCTGAACCAGCCGGCAGTCCTTTAACAACTACACACAAATACAGTCAATTATACATCAATAAAGGGTCTGCACACTTTTTTTATAACACTTAAACATAAACTAATATGCATTAACAGTCAATCTGAATTAAGGCTGTCAACCGATTAATCCCGATTAATCGCATCCAGACTAAAAGGTTGTGTACACATAATATATGTCTGTGTACTGTGCATATTTATTTTGTACAGTTAATTGTATGTGTATGTTTTTAAAAATACAAAAATATTATGCACAGTACACAGACACATTATGGATGCGATTAATCGTTTGGCAACCCTAATCTAAATGCATTAGTCGGCATCTTCTTTTGTTACTACATACATGTTTTATCAGTTCTGAGTGTGTGAACATATCGCATCCGTCAGAGGTGCCGGTGTGTATCTCAATCGGGTCCGAGCGTGTGCTTTCCAGCTGATCTTGATGAGTCTGATCCGGACTATTCTGTAGTTTTCCGTTCGGTGTCGTCTGGTTAAGGATGGCTGAGACACAGTGCTCCACTTGGACATGTAAGAAGTTATTCCAGGAGAATTTAAAAAACAGGTCCTGCAGAGAGAAAGACAGATTAGAGCATGAAATATTGTTTTTGACATTATTCAGTGGATTTGAAAGAGACGGTCACCAGCATCAGGTTGATCATGTTCAGATGGCAGAGCTCTTGGTGGATTCTTGGAGCTCTTGTGTACAGCAGGGCAGCCATCAGTCTAACAGCATGCAGTCGAGCATTGCCAAATGGCTCCTCTAAGACACCCATTGTGGTCAAAATGACACATTTCTGTAGGGTACAGTATAACACGCATCAGCAGAAAAGTAGAGCAGGGCTGGCCTACTTAAATTGGAGATAATGTTGTGAATACATTTTCATACCCTCAAAAGTAAACAAGGGTATTAAAACACAAAAGGTAGGGAGGAACTTGATTTTATACAGAAGTGCGCACAAGTGATATCCCCCTAGGATGACTTACGTCTTCTCCTTTTATTCAAACGTAACATTAAAGGTGTGTAAAATAAAATTGTGTGCATGTTGTGTAGCTTTGAGAAGAATTTAGGAGGCTCTGCAAAAAATACATCAAACACATTGAAGCTTTTGAGTCATGAACCGAGGGAATGACTTATCTAGTCATATACAAAAGAGTCTATGTCTGCTTTATTTCGCGTGAGCTTTTTGTTTATATATGCATTCTTTTCCATATTAGTATAAAACACATATTCCCACAGTTGAACTTTTCGGCAAAACTTTTCCGTTTTGTGCATTTTGCACCAGACTCATTTTGATGTAGAATTTATGTATATCCCGCATATTGGATCTTTTGTGGATATTTTGTACATGAATAATACTTATAATTGTTAGATAACATGTTTGTATTTATGCATTGGTTTTGTATTGTTTCGCTGCTCATTGAAACCAATTGTCTTAAAGGGGATTAATATAGTAGCTATTGTTTATTTGATCAAACCTATGTGGCCATTAAAGAAAAATGTGTGCAAATATCCTCTCCAGACATCACTGTTTGGCCACGACTCTACTTTTTAAAAGATTATGAAATGATTAGCTTTTTCATTTTTCAAGAATCATCTGGACATAAACAGACCAACCTTGGGTGGGTTTAACAGTAAGTGGTGGAAGAGTTTTAGATGTGGTTGTATTCCCATTAATATGCTGTTGTTGACAGTGCAAGACGTCTCCAGTCCCTGAGAACACGGGTCGATCATCTGTTCAATCCTGTCACACACACAAATATTAGTAACAGTGAATATCTGAGTGATGCATGTGTTTGTTTGTGTGTTACTCACCCGGGTCTCCGAGTCTCCAATAGTGTGAGTAACACTTGAGTTCCGTAGACAATACAAGTTTCGCTCCTCTCTCCTCCAAACATGTTCTTCAGAAGGGCCTCCACATTCTGCTGTCTGAAACACACACAAACTGATAGCTTAAGTTTAGTCTTGCAGAAGCATACTTGATTTTTGTCAGCCTGTTCTTGGCAGTCTGAGTTTCAGAGTCTGAGCTTCAGTTGAGTCTCGAACGCTCACAGCCTTACACTTAGTTTGTGAACATGTGTTCCTTTAGCACTTGAAACACACTTACAGCTCTAGCGTTTCGAGCAGAGGGTCCGGCTCATTGGTCTCTTGAAGTGCGCTGGTCTGATCTCTGCTCAGACGGATGATGTCACACAGCGTCTGAGATGCGTTCGACTGCCTCTGTGAACACACAAACGCAATCATCTTCTTATTTCAATCTGTTTATAATGACGTTATCTGTTTACATACATTTATGCATTTGGCAGACGCTTTTATCCAGAGCGCATAACAGCACTATCAAGCTATAGAGTGTTTTAACAAAATGCTTTGTCAATTGAGCTACAGGAACACCTTCACATACATTTGAAAGGTGAAATCAATCCCACGTGAGAAACACTGTAGTATATTTAAGTATAAACTAGGGCTGTCAGTCACAATATTCAATTTTCACTTCACGGTTATTGTGGCCCATACTGATAGCATCACGGCCTCTATTGCGCTAACAAACGTACTATTGGTCAAATTCATCTTTTTTTTGTGTGTGTTTTCTAATTTTTCAAAAACTGGAGTTCAGTAGAGAGAGAGTTTGTATTTATTTGGCTCTTAAATCAAAAGATAAAACTTTTGTGATTATTGGAATTATTTACGATATTATCATATGTATGGAATTAACACCGGATCAACAATCGTGGTTTTTAATATCACGGTGTAATAAGGTTCATTAAAAGGAAAGAAGGAGACGGGAACCGGAAGACATTTATACATTTAATAAAGTAATAACAGCCGGTGGCCCCTCACGGCCGACCGTCGTGGAACAAAACAATAAATACAAATACAAACATGTTCGGGCCCGGTCCTCTCTCTTGACGGTCCGGTCGCTCGTTCTCTTATATGCTCCCGATCTCCTACGTGATTCGAGACCGGTGCGCGCACAGCTGGCGCTCATTAACAATTTCTCACCGGTCTCGAACCACGGTCTCGCCCCGCCTACTCCACTACACACGGTTATTGTGTTTTTTTGTATTAGCAGTATATTGTGACACCCCTAGTTTAAAATGTAGCAAACTCTAGTAACTTTTTGCATTCTCTAGTACCTTATATTATAGTAATTACTATAATTTGTTAATGTGTACTACAATATTCTGTAGTATTAACTAGGGCTGGTCGATATATATCGCGGCTCGCGGTATTTAAACATGTCTAAATCGATTCTGATATCGATTCGATATATTTGCACAGCTCTTCCGTGAGCTACGGCTCTTTGATCAGTAGGAGGTACTGCTCGATCTAAAATCACTACGAGATTGAGTCGTTTATAACGTACATTTGAAAAAGCAACACTCGTAAAACATCATCGCTTTAAATATACTTTATTATCCTGAAAATAAGGTTTGAAGAACAGCGATAAAATATGACCACTGGCGTTTCCTGCAATGATTTGTTCTTCTTCTGTTTCCCATATTCGGAATCTCTGCGCAAGAGCGACCTCTGGATTTCGGTTGTGGCGGCATTTAACCGCAAGTCATTGAGAAACTGAGAACATAAGAATCGCAAGATATATCGCCCAGCCCTATTATTAACCATGTTCAATTTAAGATTATAATTACATAATTTAATATTGTAGTCTATATTTTCTATGGTAAGAATCAAAATATTATAGCTTCTAGGAATTTACTACAGTTTACTATAGTGCATAATACTAAAGTAAACCACAGTATCTTTTGATGTGGAAATGGTTTTGTTCCACATGGACATTTTTAAAAACAAAGCCTTTAAAGAAAACAATAACTTGATGTATTTACTGATGTTTATTAGAGCCGATATCACTTGCAAATCTTAGCCTTGTAACTTGTCCTGGACTATTTTTTACCTATAAATGATGTATCTTGTATCGAGGCTTGTAAATTTGCCTGGCGAATAAAACGGGTAAAAATGGTCATATCCAGACACCAGAACATTATTGAGACCTGCATTTTGTTAACTTAGCCCTGTAAGAAACCACCAAGCAGCACCCTAGTAGCAACCACTCACAATACCTTAGCAACGGCATTGCAACTCCCTAGCAACCATCCACAACCCTCTTAATCCTGCGAGGACAAGCAGCGCTCATATTTTCTTGTGTAAAAATAAAGTTACAAACCTGATCGTTGCATTGAGGATGAATCAGTTCAATGAGCCTCTGAATCAGCTTCTCTTCGTTCAGCCACTGCAAACAGACGACGGGAATCAAACACGTATCTCAACAAACGTTTTAAGTGCTGGTAGTGTCTACTCACATTGAGCACCTCCAGTCTGACAGAGGCCGGCTCCACACTGTTAATGAGACGCAGCACCATATCCATCATAGCTGATGTGTCCATGTGTTTCAACAACTGTCCAATAAAATCCTCCTTCTTCTTTAAGAAACCGATCACCTGATGAAAACAAACGACGATGAATTGCTGCCGAATCTGAAATGCTTTCAATTAAACAAATGCACACACACCTGCTCTGTTTTGCGGGAGATGAGAGTGCCGACGGTCTTACTGAAGAAAGAGGCCAGCAGGGGGTTTATGGGCGGAGTCTGCTCTATGAAATTATAGAGCGTGTTGAGCAAAGATTGGTCTCCGCCCACTTTATCGTTGATGAGGGACACATCACACGTCAACAACTCACATGCTACGTTAGCGTACCTGTGAGACAATAAAACACAAGTATGCATCAATTTCAGAATATTCACACTTCCGTTGTAGACAAAGATGAGCGTTTTTTTACACTCACTTATAGCGCATTTTCTCCTCCTGGTCAATAGGGGGCTCGTGTGTAATGAGATTGAGCAGCTCAAGAATGCTGCTGTCCTGGGTGAGGAAGAGGAGCAGGCGTTGATTCTGGGACTTACACTCCTGTAGCACATCTTCTTCATCCAGAAGCTCCAGCAGGGTCAAGTCCTCCTTCTCCAAAAGCTTCTCGACCTGAGAGGAATTGTGCAGGTTGAACTTCCAGAACATGACTGCAGTCTACAGAGGAAACAGAGTGCCTGAGAGGGAGAGAGAGAGAGGGTGTATAGTTACTCAAGCATTTAATAATAATACTAAAGCAAATAGATGCTTTAAAGGGTGTGCTGGCTATTGAAGGAGTCTGTAATAAAGAAGAAGGGACAACTGACAGCAGGTGATCAAATGTAGGGCAGGTTGTAAAGAAATATTAAAGAAATGATACTTGCTGGATTTGACCTCTGCAAGGTACAAGGCATTGTGCAAAAAACATAAATGTTCTACCTCGTCTTAAAGGGATAGTTCACCCAAAAATGACAATTCTGACAACATTAACTCTCAGATAGAAAGAATGTCAGTAACCGAACAGATCTCATCCTCTATTGACTCCCATAGGCAGGGTTTCTCCTGGCTCAAAATGAGGCGGAGGTGGTGCAATCCTGATCTTGTATACACACCTGAAGGCCTCCGAACCTTAAAAGGGGTGCTGCAACGATGCGTCATGCATTCGGACTTCTTTTCAATGTTAAACCTGCTGTCTTCTCATGCTTAACATGGTCAAATTGTCAACAACGAGTTGGGCGTATTATGTAGTATTTCACGAGTTCACCTGCGCAGATAACACCTGTAAAATTGCGCTTTAAAACTATGTCATATGCTGTCACTGACACCAAGACTAGATTACTGTAATGCACGGTTAGGTGGTTGCATTGGAAGGCTTATTACAAAAACTCCAACGGTCCAAAACGTGGCAGCTCAAGTTCTCACACGTACAAAAAAGTATGAGCATATTACCCCGGTTCTGTCAACCTTGCACTGGTTACCTATTAAGCATCCCATTAAATTTAAGATCTTGCCTATTACCTATAAAGCCCAAATGGTTTAGCTATGCAGTTTTTGAGCGAACTTCTATTGTATTACAGTCCTCAACGTGCATTACGCTCTCAGGCATCCTGTCAGTTGGTAATACCTAGAATTTCAAAATCAAGCGCGGGTGGTAGATCCTTTTCCTATCTTGCTCCTAACCTTTGGAATAGTCTTCCCTGCACTGTCCGGGAGGCAGACACACTCTGTCAGTTTAAATCTAGACTAAAGTCGCATCTGAATAATAATAGAGCTTGATTATGAATGTTATGCGTATTTGGCGTGCTGTTCGGGAAGCGGGATCCAATCTTGCCAGATCTATCCAAACACCAAAATACTCTACACCTTGGTCAGGGTGAGTGTGCTCGGAACCGGTTTGAGCCAAGAGCCAGCCCCCGGGGTACTTGGGGGATAATGAGTTTGGGAGAGGAGACGGGTTGGAGGAGGGATGCTTAATCTTGAGAGATAGAGCTGGTCAGATGGTTTCCCAATTTATTAGTGAGCTTGCTAGGGCTGATTGTGTATGTGCGGTTATTGCTGATTATAGATCAGCCGGCTGTTTATATGCTCCAGCTACTCCCGAACTTTGTTAATTTGACATAATCTCTGTGCTCGATACACTCCCCCAGCGATCGTACAGGTTTCAGATATATTTTTTACATATAAAACTGTTTTGTAACAATTTTTCTTAGTCCCTTATTGGACAATTCTCCTGGAAAAGCACATGGCACGCCCACAGCATAGAGAGAAGAAGCATGCGCAGACTTCACTTTCACTTGTTTACAGGAGAGAGAGAGAGCATATGTTCGCGAAGTTCAGGTGTTTGTCCGTTCACTACATTTAGGTGATGAAAGTTATATAAACGGTGCATATAACCCTGGATTTGGAGATCCGTCCCAGCGCTAAAAGATGCCGGAAATGGACCGCATGCAGTGAGTGAAACTGATGTCTGTGTTTTGTTGACAATGTGCTTTAGTTCAGCCTCCCCCCTCTACGCGACGTATGATTTTGGAAGTAATCCTACAGCTGTATCTATCTTTTATATATGTGATCAAACTAAATACTCTTCGAAGATACGACATATACGATAATACTGTATAGGCACTCAAGATTATTATGAGATTCGCAAAAACTGCGTGTGTTGGGGCCACTTTAAGTGGCTTAACCAAAGTGACTTTGACATATTAAAAGTTCTAATAAAATTATATTAAAATGACTATTATTACGCTGCAATAAAAACATTGTTTTTATTCAACCTAACAGAAATATTTTTTTATCAATTCTTTTCAACAAATTTTTACAGTATACAGTGTACAGTATACGCTGATTCAACGATCCAATTGCACCTTTTAAGACATTACAATGATGTACGTCATGTAAATTTAAGAAATTTCAAGAAATAAAATGCACAACAAACAGCCGTGAAACACAGTTAACTCTTGCTCTGCAACTCTTTTAGCGCCTCATTGTGCTGATGACGCAACAGCGCCTCCATGGTGGCATAATGCCGCAACTGCAGTTACAAATGACAAGTCTTTTAGATGCATTTTTGCAATTTTTAAACTCCGTAGATTCAAATACTATTTAGGACGATTTTTTTAAGTCATTTAATGAGTTTAGAGAGAGAAAGAGAAACAGAGAGAGGGAAAGATTATATTACCTATTAAATAATTTAGAGCATAACTAGAAAAAATATCAACATACGCCGAATTATTATAATCAAAATCATACAGTCCACACAAACATCACGGCCACGCCTGTGTAACAGACAAATCATCTCATTCCCATGTTATCTTACATAAAATATACAATTTATCCTAAGCAGGAGAAAATAAAAAACCTTTTTTGAACATCAATGTCAGGGGCAGACCCAGAAGCCTCGCTCAATGTCACTGTCAGTGATACACCAATCAGAAGGCAAAGGCGAGACGCGAACCACCAATCACAACGCTGGAAATGTACTGGATACAAAGCGTTGATAAATGCTTCCACTATCAAAAGTCTGGGAATTAATATCAAGCTTATTTGCGTTAACAAAGGTAAACATAGTCCAGGATCAACTAAGCATGTCAAAACATTATAACACTTCACGTTTTAAAAAAAATACAAAGGAAGAATAAAATATGAGCATGCATTTCAAGGTGAAAGTCGTTACTCTATAACAGAGGCATACGGTCTGTATTTATTCACTGCTCACATGACGCACGTGAGTCCATAGGCAGGTCATACAGTACATACATACATACTGTAACGTCACGTGTGTTCATCATCAGATGAAATAAACGCGCATAAACTGTGATCATTACCGATATTGCGAACAAATTAATCGGTGTCAACTTACCAATAACACTTTTAGATGTCAGACAGACAGCAATCTGTGATCAGACCTGCCCTGAGGTGTCAGAAGGGAGATCTGATACTTGATTTGCGATGCATCCTTCCACATCCATAGATTTCAAGGCTCTCTCTCCTCCGGCAGTCCTGTTCAGCACTGTCCCCCTCAGTTCTTTCAAGTGGGAGCAGAAAAGATTAGGACATTATTCTCTAAGTCAAAATGGCCGACTGTGAGACGCGGACGCGCAGGCTGTTCAACGTGAACGCGCCGGGTTTGTCCGTGTGTTTATGAAAATTATCGTGTTTTCGGGAACATAGATTGTATAAAATAGATCGGGAATAAGTTGGATAACAGTCAAGACGAACGTCCGCTAGATCGACCTGCCACAATAAAAATACCGTAGTACGCTAAAGTATTCACTATAGTAAACTACACACTATACAATCATGCTTTTGAACCTGAGTAAAAGTGTACTACATTATTCACTACAGTCGATCAATGCACTATAGTTAATACTACAGAATCTGAAGTATACTACAACAAAGTGATGTATACTCCATGCGTACTATTTTTTCGTGCGGATAAATAATTGACTAATAAATAAAGTGATTAAAATACATTTTAATTTCTCGCAAAAATGATGAAAACGCGATGTATTTCATGATACCATATTAAAAAAAACAATACAAAGCGTGTCGTTAAGTGTTTGTCAAAGTGGCGCAGCACCGAGCTCGCGCATTGCTTAGTCACGGCGGCGCGCACGTGACGTCTCGCACCCGACGTCTCGCACCCGGCTTTCCTCTCTTTCCGCACCTCCTCGCGCAGCTGCCGCACCGGTCTGCAGACATGGCGAACGTCGTAGACACGAAACTGTACGACCTGCTCGGAGTGTCTCCGTCGGCCACCGAAAACGAGCTGAAAAAGGTACAAACGCTCCCTTCGGTCTATAGCCTCGTATCTTACAGAAATCGGAGGTGCGCGTGACTGGGGATGCTGCGTGTTTTGCAGTATGCATACTGCTTAGATCCTCTAGCGCGGCCTTGTGTTGACGATACGCTGTTTTATGAAGAACATATGTACGATTCGTGGTCAATATGTCGTTTGCGTGCTATTTTTAGACATATAAGAGACAACGATGCTTACGCAATGGCTTTGTTTTGAAAGCATCTAGCTGCCAGGTAACGTTACTGAAGACAGCTAAAGGTGCTTCCTCGTGCACTTCAGCAACATTAATGGCTAATGTTAAATGGGAACGGAAGACTCGTTTTACCTGATGCTTTGCTTAATTTGAGCCAGTGTCTGATGTGCAGTTTTAGGTTTACGTCGTCCTTTATCATCACTCTCCCATTTTAGGCTATTTTAGATGCGTACACCCTTATGTTATTGTCCAAAGCCCCTTTGTTTGAAGGTGAACACTTTAGCATTGAAACATTAATCATCGGGTGTTCATATTGGCTTTGTCTAACGTTTGTTGTTATGTAAAAAAATCTCCGTTTATTCACCCTCCTGTTGTTTCTATGTCACTTTCTTCTGCGGAACATAGTGAAAGTCAATGGTGCTCATGTTGTTTGGTTAACTTTACCTGAATTATACAGGTATGGAATGACACGAGGGTGATTAAATGATGATATTTTTTTATTGTAGGACGAACTACCGAAGATAATGCATGTGGTTGTTATAATGCAATAGATTACAAAACTGATAGTGTGGATTTAAATATTCATCAAAGAAAAACAAGTGTGTTTATTCTTGGTAGCAAAAATTGTACAAAAATAATGTGCTTTTATTTTCAGGCATACCGGAAGTTGGCAAAAGAATACCACCCTGATAAGAACCCAAATGCAGGTGACAAGGTAAGGATTTATTTTAAAGGTGTCATGTTGTACATTGATTTTAGTTTTCGTCTGAGATCGAAAATGGTTTAAACGACGTATTCACTTCACAGGATGTTTACAAAACCTAATGATATGACTCCTTCAATAGACACAGGGATGTGTTGTCATAATTAAAATGATACAAATTTTGACCGTGGCCATGCGATATGTGTGTCAGTTTAAGGAGATCAGTTTCGCCTATGAGGTTTTGACGAACCCGGAGAAGAAGGAGCTATACGACCGGTATGGCGAGCAGGGCTTGCGTGAGGGGGGCGGTGGCGGAGCCGGGATGGAGGATATCTTCTCTCACATCTTTGGTGGAGGTCTGTTCGGCTTTATGGGAGGCCAGAGCAGCAGGAGCAGAAATGGGGGCAGACGGAGAGGAGAGGACATGATCCACCCGCTAAAGTGAGTGATGCTTAAAACAAGACCTCCATCGTTACCTGCGCCAAGAATCAGGTTAAAGAGGATGACTGCTCTGTGTTCAACCTATATTACGTGTAGGGTGAGCGTGTTTAGTGTTTTTAAAGATTTGAGCAGTTTTTCATCCACTCACCCTATTTTATGGATTGTTCCTTCTTTCATCTGTGGAACACAACAGAAGATATTTTGAGAAATGTCCCAGTTGTGTTGTGTCCATATAGTGGAAGTCAATGGGGACTAGTGATGTTTGGTTATCAACTTTCTTTAAAATATCTTCTTTTGCGTTCTGCCTTTGATTCATGTTTGCTATGAAATGATGGTGAGTTAATGATCATTTTTCCTTTAACATATATCTGCCAAAGATTCTGAAATGTTTTTTACTCTAAGGGTGTCTTTGGAAGACGTATACAATGGGAAAACTACCAAACTTCAGCTCAGCAAGAATGTACTCTGTAGTGCCTGCAATGGGTGAGTATTTAATGTTTTCAGGGTTATAAAAGTATTTAGCTGCTTTGATTTTCCCCAAAATACCTCTTATTTTCTCTGACTCACATCCTCAGTCAAGGAGGTAAAACGGGAGCGGTGCAGAAGTGTGTCACATGTAGAGGTCGTGGCATGCGAATCTTGATCAGACAGTTGGCCCCTGGCATGGTTCAGCAGATGCAGTCTGTGTGCACTGACTGCAATGGAGAGGGTATATATTCAACACTACCTGTTGTTTTTCTTGTTTAAGTATGTCGTCGACGCTTTGACGACAGTTCCTGTTTTCAGGGGAGGTGATCAGTGAGAAAGACCGATGCAAAGAGTGCGACGGCCGAAAAGTGTCTAAAGAGGTGAAGGTCTTGGAGGTGCACGTGGATAAAGGCATGAGACACGGACAGAAGATCACATTTAGTGGAGAGGCAGATCAGTCCCCAAACACGGAACCTGGAGACATCATATTGGTCCTGCAGGAGAAGGAGCATGAGGTGAGACTCAAGTGAGGTTGCTGAACAGACGCGTCTACAAGTCATTCATTGGGTACAAAAATGGGCTAAAATCATTCTCTGATCGAGTAGTTGCGTATTTTTTGGAAGTCAAGGTTTAGCTGGTTTTTAACAGTCTACTTTGTAAGAAAGTCAGGTTTGGTCAACTAGAATGGGCCGGCATGAGATTTTGACGGTCTGGTAGCCTTAAGCCAAACTATCACAGTTTCGCTGTATGACGGTATTGTGGATGCAGCTTTAAAATGTTTTATTTTAAATGTCTGAGTAAAAAACATTGAACACAATAGATTTGATTTTTAAGCAACACAAAATTGAATTTTAAAGTCCATTTCAGATAGACTCCGCTGGCGCAAGACCCCACACAGAAGCTTAGTTCTGGACACTAATGGTTTTGAGACTGCTTTTGGATGAAGGTGAAGTTACGAAATCTACCAGCAAGGGCGATCTAGTTAATCCTAATAAGTCAAACCTATTTGTTGGAAGCCAAAGTCTTGCAGTATTAGATCAGGGTTTAACATTTGGAAATGCTGTAAGCAAATCAGCTTCACGTGTTGTCCTCGTGTTGTACAGGAATTCCGCCGGGATGGCAGCGACCTCCACATATCCCACAGGATTGGTCTTGTGGAGGCACTCTGTGGATTTCAGTTCATGCTCACGCACCTCGACGGACGACATCTTGTCATCAAAAATCCACCTGGAAAAGTCATAGAGCCAGGTGAGTCAAACTTTAAGGAAATGTGGGTTGATTTTTCTATGAAGTGTGGTGATGATGCCGTCGTGTTGTCAGGTTCCATAAGGGTCGTCCGGGGTGAAGGAATGCCTCAGTACAGAAACCCGTTCGAGAAGGGAGATCTGTTCATCAAGTTTGACGTGCAGTTTCCAGACAATGGCTGGATAAGCACAGAGAAACTAACGGTACGTTTTTGGATGATTTTATTAATTTATAGAATTTCTTTTGTCCTTGAAATATCTGCTTTTTATACTTGCGTGTGTTGTAATGCATTTTGGGATTGCCCTGACTAATACTGTACGTGTGCAGTCGCGTAGAGTGCAGTTATTTTCACAATGCAGAAATTTTTTAATTCTTTTTAGATGAACACTTGTTACCTGGTTTGGAACTGAGATGTTGTCATTGGCTAAAGTAAACTTAATAGTGTCTGAATGTGTCTTCGCGCAGGAGTTGGAGGATCTGTTGCCGTCACGTTCAGAAGTTCCTGTCATCTCAGCTGATGCCGAGGAGGTGGATTTGCAGGACTTTGATATCAGCCAGGGGTCGTCTGGCGGTCACCGCCGTGAAGCTTACAACGACAGCTCGGATGAGGAGGGCGGTCCACATGGACCGGGGGTGCAGTGCGCCCACCAGTAATCCCTGATTTCTTTGCAAATTGTTTTGGGGAGTGTTAAGATCCCCTGTTGTTGGACAGACCCCCCCGTCCATCATTCTTCACACCATGTAGTGAACCGAACACACACACAATAGTAAGACTATAAAGATAACACACATGCACTGACATCATTTACCTGCAGTCTACAACTTAACACACACACACACACACATAAACAAACAAACACACAAAGAACAGACTTCAAACATAACAAAAGACAAGGCAAAATAATTTATTCATCACTATCATTTCCATTGTAGACTTTCACAGTATATATGCTCTCCGAATATATAAACGTTGATGTTGGTGGAAAGGGCAGACTTTGTTGTTTAAGTTACAAGTAACGCACACACAAATCTGTTAAGAGACAGAGATAATGTGGAGTTTCCTGAAGTTCAATAAAATATTCAGTTGTGTTTCATTATATGCTCACCAGTCATCCTGCGGCTGTTACGTAAGAAGTCTATAATACTTGTTTCTTTTCGATGGGAGACGAAAAAGTGAAACGCTGTCGCACGTGGGCAACAGTGATAACTCTTATCGAAAAAGTGTGATTGATTAAATAAAGATTGAAAAGAATCAAGATGTTAACGTGTTTTACCGTGCTCATGTTCTGCAGTATACATACAAAGTCATGCTGATGCATTTTCATCTAGTTTTGCCAAAGAAACACAACGTGATCAACAGCCAATGTGTGCATGCATTGTAAGCACTACTACAGATCGATGGGGGAACAACAAGGAAACACATAAACACCTATTATTGAATCGCAGTTACTTTCGTGCTATAACATGAATAAAGTTGATAAATGTTTGTAGTGTGCTCTGTGCTGTGTGTACGTTATATGTTGGGTGGCGTTGGAGATTTGAGCAGATTTAATGGCTTTCTTCAGTTTCTGCCATGCGTTGAGCAGTGGGTGCGATGAGCTCTTTAAAGCCAGTGGTGTTTCTGTAAACCCAAAACAAAGAGCTTATCTTATATTCTTGTTCTCTTTAAGAAACTATAGAATTATTTTCAAATAAGGACAGAACCAAAACCATTAAAGAAGACCACTTATCATATGATTTGAAATAGAAGACACATTACATCCCTATGTAAAATGAAGCATTTGGTCAAGAAAGTTGTTTTAAATTGACAAACGTGTGAGTAAATAATGGCAGGTTATAGGAATGGATCAGTATGGGGGATTTTCACGAAAGCTTGGCTTCAAGATGTCCAACATGACAAACACTCGTGGCAACAAATTTCCCTTTTATTTATTAAAACAAGGTATGCCATTCAACTTGGCGTCGAACGCTTTTTTGATTTTCTTTTTACAAAAGAAGGCCTTAAAATTCTCATAACCAATACATTGAAAACTGTCAATCCTATAGCATGTTTTGCAAAAAAAAGCAAGTTTTATTATTCATAGACAAAAAGACATTAATTAACTATATTTTAATTCAAAATTATACGTGTTTTTTTTCTTTATGAGGTAAACTACCTTGGTAATGAGAACGAAATAGTCGCGCACACAGGGTGAAAAGAGAATATTAAGCTTTTAACTAAAAATACAAAGTAATCTGTTAACCTGGCAGCCATTTGAAAAGTGATGGTAGATGTGTTGCTTCACATAAAATCTAATTTAATGTAAAAATGTATTTGCGTGTGTATAACATACTGTAATGCATCTAGACAAGTGTTAGGGTAATTAGAATTTATTGAGAATTGTTTACCTCGATAATTTTTTGCATTACCGAATTATGTTTTAAAATGTAAATTATGTTTCAGTGGTTTTGTGGGAATGATCCGTATAATGTTTGAGATTATACTAATGTACGTTACCTCTCTCGTCTGGTCTGAAGAATGCACGAGCGCTCTCTCCTCATCTGCTCGAGTTTCTCTCTTACTAACGTTTTCTGTTGTTGCTCGTCCTCCTAGAACATACCATCATGTAGATGTGTAATGAAAAAAAAAAAAAACATATTTCAGATCCTCAAGTTAATGCATTCAGATTAAAAGGTCTAGAAAAACATTTCATTTTTTATCTGTACCTGTCGTAGTGCGTCGGTTAGATGTGTCAGACCCAACAGATCCTCATCGGCCTTCCGACTCTGCACGATTGCCAGTCGCTCCTGAACCTGATAAGAAACAGTCACGAATAGTGTACAATACAACAACATCCAAGTCTAACACAAATATGTTGTAAGAGTGTTTTGTTCTGAAACACATTATTTCTGAAGGTCTTAAACATTTCACTAACAATGTGGGAGAAACTTTTTATACAAATGTTTTTATAAAGATGACAATGTTGATAAATGCTCTTTAAGTATTGTTGGACTGACTCTCAGTAGTTGTCTGTCTCGGTCACGTTGCCAGCGCCTCTCTGCTCTCCTCTGGATGTTCACTAGACAACGCATGGTGGCCTCCCGCTGTAGCTGCTGTTCTTCAGCTCCTCTCTCATCCGTCTCCTCCTCCCTCTTCTGCACCTGCGACGTCTCCATCTCACGGGCATCACATGTGTGTGTCTGCTCCGGATCTGTGGACTGTGTGCTTGCTGGCGGCGTGTTGGTGTCTGTTGTGTCAGTGGATTGTGTTGTGATGGGTTGATGGTCAGTGAGAGGTTGGATTGTGTGCTGTTGATCTCCAACATTTTGGTCTTCCTCCTGGTTAAAACAAGCATCCGTGAGAACGAGAACTGTCGAGTAGCACAAGAGTTTGTGGGTTTATAATGTATTATTATTGTAAGATTCTTACAGCGATGAATGCTGGATGGTCTCGTGGGGTTTGAGTCTGAATCTCTATCTGTGTTTCTTCGGCTCTTGATTGGAGTATGACTGGGCTTTTGTTTTCCAAGTGTGTAAATAGGTTCATTTCATGCGGATTTGTGTTTGGAATGTTTACACCGTTCTGAACTGTGTTTGCAGATCTCTCATGCTGTATTCTATTGTCTGGCTTCACTTCCTGTACAGCTGAGGTCACTTCCTGCAAGTAAAAAACATTTTGTTATTTCCAATAAGTGCACTGTAATTTTACTCTAACTTTTTTTACAGATATGTGGAGTCTTTTTGAAACACGGCTAGTAACCGTAGAAATGACAGAAAAAGACTGCAAATTACAAGAAAACATGAAAACTTGTAATTTTATATTTTTTGTATGTTTTTGATTTGCCAACTGTTCGAAAATTTCTGTTTTTTTATAGGATTTTTTTTAAATACAGAAGACTACAAATTTACAAGAAATCATTAAAACCATATTTTTGCAGTATTTTTACAGATTTTTGACAGTGTAAAAGGTCATAATTTTCACATGCAAATGGGGTGTATATGAAACTCTTAAAGGGGGGATTTGGACTTCTTTACAATGTTAAACGTTCTGGCTTTTCATGCTCAACGAGTTTGACGTATTACGTAGAATTTCTGTGCTCGAGACACTCCCCCAAGGTTTGTATAGGTTTTCTTGAAAAACTGTTACGTAACAACTTTTATCAGACCCTTATTGGGCAATTCTCCCGGAAAAGTACACCCACGGCAAGGTGAAAGAAACACCCCGTCTACGTGTCAAATGACGAGTGATAAGTACGTGCATAATGTTAACAACACAAACTTATTTTGAATCAACAGTTATTCAGGCACAATGCAATGATATATTGTGTGCTCGTGATTTGTTAGATGTGATCAGACTAAATACTTTTCAAAGATAGGAAGTATGCAATACTACTCTATAGGTACTCAAGCTAAATATAAGATTGGAGGAAACGTCGTGTTCAACCGGACCTTTAAAGACAAAATGATGCATTTCATTTTAAAGTCCCCATGAATAGGAAATTGCGATCGTTTTTACCTTCGTATTTTGATGCGTTATTGAGTAAAATGGAATTTTGAATGAGAAAAATAGTGGGCGTGGCTTGCGCTTTTTCACTGCAGTATGATTTGATGTATAAAACAGCCGTTGTTTTTGTAAATGGAACCGGAGCAGATTGATAGTTGAAGGAGACCGTAAATTAGTCTGCCTACTCTGGGGATGCAAGAGCTCACCGGCACCATCTTGTGCAACTAGTCCATTAAGTGCAAAAAAAATAAAAAATTTAGCACAACATTATAGGTTGCCTTTAGGAAACAAAATGGAATCATGAAAAAGTGAACAGTATGGCCCCTTCTTGGTTGTTATGCCTTGACTGCAAGCATTTTTTTCTGTGAAATACCAGAGGTCAAAAACTACAAAAAATATAATGGATAATGTTTGATTATCATTCCCCAAACCTGTCAGAAGACGGTCACACAATACACTTTTCAAACCCGTCCCAAACCCAAAACACCGAATTTGGTTCCGAAGATCAAAGAGAGCCAACGGGGATTTGAACCTCACGAAGGTGAATAAATAATGACAAAATGATCCTATTGTGATGACGATCCCTTTAAAACAAAATAAGTGTACCTGAGTCTGCTCATGTCCATGCGCTGGTTTGCTCCAGGCCACTGCGATCAGAGAGTTCTGTTTCTCTTCTGAAATCTCCTCAATGACTCTTCTCACACTTTCTTCATCCCTCATCTCCATCCTGCCCGCCTCATCTCTTGGGTCTCTGACACACAGAATCTCTAAATATGGCGTGTCTTCGGGATCTAAAGCCATGCCACATCCTGAAAACACAGAAATACTACATAACAAAAAGATTTTTTTCATTTGAGACGTTTATATGATTAATTTTACAAAATTATTATAAAACTATGCACTGAATTATAAGTTATTGAATAAATGACAATAGAATGACATGTTTGAAGAAGGCAAAAGGCTAGCGTTTAAAAAGGTTTGCAGAAATGTTGGGCATCTACCAGTACAGAGTCCTTGTTTTGCACAGTCCAGTGATCTTGCCTGGAGATATTCAGCTCTCTCTCTCTCCTTTAAAAGACATTAGAAACAGTTACTCTCTCGCCCTCTTGTTAAAAATATTTTCAAAATTCTGTTTTTTTGCTAGTTTTGTAGCACCGTGTTTGGCTCAGCGGTGGATTGGATGAGTGCAGATGACTGTAAAACTTCCCGCAGGTTGTTGAACTCTGGTCTTTGTAGCTCTGTCTCATATTTTTGCAGTAGACTCAAAAGACCCCCAAGTTCCTAAGAAGAGAGGAGATATTTATTCATACACATAATAAGAGGAATATGTTAAAACTGTGCAGTTAAGTATTCCTGAAGCTCATTTGGCGGTTTGAATCCCAAAGAAAATAAAACAAATAAAAATACATAGATGTATTTGCCAAATGCATGAACATAAACATAAACGCATGTTTTTGAGATTCACCAGATCTTGCAGTGAGTGTAAAACGGTCCAGGTCTCATCTTCATGTCCTAGTGTAAGCTGAGTCAGTAAATGCACGGCACATTCGCCCCATGAGACATCTATCCCAGAACACCCTGGGGCAAGTGGTGCAGTATTAGAGGCCTGTTCTTCCTGCAGAGAGACTTTTATACGATGTAGTCTGGACACACAGCTCTGGTCATCTGCATCTGCCATCTCTTAAAGGCACAAACACACAAACATGTTTAATGAAAACCAGAAATGATCAAACCAATGACGTCAATGCGGCATCGCCCAAAAGAATCATTTATTCACCCTTATGCTACAAAGTCTCTTAATCTTTTTCTTCGGTACAGTGCAGGTGATGTTGAAAGGATAGATCACCCCAAATTAAAAAACTTTTGTGTCGAACTTAAAGACGGGGCAACATACGCAGTTTTTTCAAATCTCATACTACTCTTGAGTGCCTATATAGTATTATCGTACACGTCGTATCTTCGAAGAGTATTTAGTTTGATCAAATTTTAAAAGAGAGATACAGCTGTACAATTATTGGCGGAAAAGACGAGCCGCTGGAGGCATGCAGGGCGGACGGAATTAAATCATGAGCACACAACACATCATCGCATTATCCCTTCCTGTTGTTTACATTATGCATGTACGCGCCAATTGCATACAAAACACAGACATATGACTTAGTTTGACTTCACGTCTGGAATCTTTTAGCACTGGGATTGCGCAATTTTTCCGATGATGGCCAAATCCAACGTTAGATCCACCATTCATATAACATTCATCACTGAACTCCAGTAAGTTAACAAACACAGCTAAACTTCCGTCAATCGAGTGAAGTGGGATTGATGGTCGTGCTGCTCTTTCTCACGATGTCTGTTGACGTGCGTGGCCGTGGTCTTTTGCTCCGTGGATGACGCGTGGGCATGCTTTTCCGGGAGAATGGCCAATAAAAGGAATAAGATCCCAGTCACGAAACAGGGATCCAGACATTTAAAAAAAAAACTGGAGTGCTGGGGGTGTGTATCGAGCACAGAAATACTACGTCATGCGTCGAACTCGTTTTTGAACAAGTTGACTATGTTAAGCTTGAAAAGCCAGCACGTATAACAGTGTAAAGAAGTTTGAATGAATGAAATAGCATTCAAGAACAAGAACAAGCCATGGGTCTTGAAGAGCATAACGGTGACTGATGACAGAAGTCTTTTCTATTTTGGGGCGAATTGTCCCTTTAAGAATGCTATTTCATTCATATAAAAAATGCCATTTACTTTCAAATAAAATTGTTAATTGATTACACGTCCTTGCGTTTGACTGAAGATGCATTGGTTTGGAATGACGTGTAATAATTACTTAACTGTTGCTTCTCGGTCCTTGGAGGTCATTTTTGGAAACACTGTGCAAAATTTCCACCAATTGATTCCTTTCCTGCTCCTGACACAGAACCAGCAACTGGAGAATAGTCTGATGGGAAAGAACAAAATGACTTGCATTTTAAAATAGTTAGTTCACCCCAAAATTGTATTTCTTTCATTTACTAAGCTCATGTCATTCCAACCACATATGACTTACTTTCTTCTGCAGAACAAAACCAAACAACAACGGACCCAAATGACTTCCACAAAATTTCTCTAAAGGACATTTCTCAAAATATCTTCTTTTGTGTTTCACAAAGAAAAGAAAGCCATATAGGTTTGGAATAACATTAGGGTGAATATAAATAAAAGAAGACCAAATTTCCTTTTGGAGCAAACTTTCCTACGACGCTTGTGCTTATGTGTAATAATAACCTGTTGTATACAGCTTCCTGTTTTCCTGCTCTGTTGTTGTCCTGCAGTGGGAACTAAATGTTCTTTTAGCCAAATCCCAGCGAGTTCTTGACTGACAGAGCCTTTCATAAAGGGCCTAAACAAAAGGTGGGTTTAGTCAGAGCTTGCAAACTTTTGAGTGAAAGCATGCGGGTGGGTCACGAACGAGTCACGGAATGTAAATATGGACGTTTTAACACTTACCATCTGTGCCAGTGTTGTCTGGCGACCAGCAGCGCGGCGCGGGACTGATTTTCTCTCTCGGCTCTCCGTACAGCAACACACATACTCAGATAAATGACGCGCAAAGCTTCCTGTTCCACTCTGTGACAGATGAGCAATTCACATAAGCAATTTTATAGATTAAAACTTGAGTTAAGAATGTTTCTGGCCTGAACCTTGTTGACCTTTGACCTACTAAAGCTCTTAGCCGATTAATCATGATTTTTTCTCAACCAATTCACACAACAACCTGTGAATGACAGCGGTGAGAGACTCTTTCTCTTCTTGATAGGTGGACTCGAGTTCAGACAGGTAGATGATAGCAGTCCAAGCCTGTTCTTTCGGTTGAGATGACCACGCTTGATATCTGTCTTTAAGACTCTCAGAGCACCCCCGCAGGACCACTGGAGTACAACTCCTACCAAATACATCACAAATAAAGCCACAGGTGTCAGTGATGCATTTTTAAATGACTTACTGGCTAAAAGACATCTGAGAGTAAACATTACATGTATGAAAAGAAACCGAGGAAATTTACTTTCAAAATTTGTACCTGTAGCACCGGAGGGCCCCGGGCAGCCCACACATTTTGAGCCAGTCCCTTTGTCGATAAGCTTGTTCTACAGATGCCCCCAGTTCACATACACTCTCCATCTGTTGCCATGGTGACATAGAGTCCCACCAAACCATGCCTTTAACAAAATAAAAAATGAAAACATTCAAGGGAACATACTCATGGAATATTTCCATGTGACCCATGATTCTCTCTCACCGTACTCGTCCTGTAGCATCTCTCGGTACAGTCGCTCTTTGATGATGTCATATTTATAGTGGAGGAGTTGCAAGATGTCCTCACTTTTCAGACACACGATGCCCTGTTTCATA
Source organism: Triplophysa dalaica (assembly GCF_015846415.1). NCBI lineage: Eukaryota > Metazoa > Chordata > Actinopteri > Cypriniformes > Nemacheilidae > Triplophysa > Triplophysa dalaica. The sequence continues at coordinate 2,942,960 of NC_079555.1, forward strand.
TTGACTTTACTGTGGGACGGAGATGGCAGCAGAGTCCAAACACCATCGAGCATGAGCCTGGATGCGGGAGACAATATTGTGAATATATTGTAAATTCATCAGAAGTGATTGTTAGCATGTGAATGAAAGCGTGTGAGTGACCTGACGTAAAGTCTCTTGGCTTTGTTCTGAAGACACAAGATATTTAACTGCTCGGTGTCCTGCTCCTAAAAGAACAATTAGAAGCAATATCTCACAGTAAATACATTCACATATTCATTTAGCAAACACTTCAAATCTCTATTAAAAAGCAACTTATATAATAATAAGAAGAAATTGAATAAATAATAATGATTTTTGCAGTGGCACAATGCTTTTAGCAAACACTTCAAATCTTTATTAAAATGCAACTTCTATTATAAGAAGTAGAAACTGAATAAATTATACTGACGTTTGCAGTGGCACAATGCAAAATTTGCAAAAAATACGATTACAGAATATTTTTATTTGACATTGCAAATTAAGGGATTTAGGTTGTGTTAATCAAATCTTACATCTTTTATAAAAAATCAAATACACAAATATTCTATCATTAACTGTAAAAAATCAGAAATGATGTCAGTTTCTACCTGTAGTTTTGGCCGGTAGCTGATTGTTGGTGATTGTATGTCGTGTTTGACCATACAGTCGATTTTACCAGCTTTTAACATTTGAAGATCCCAGAACAACTACAGAAGACACAAGGTCACTTAATCTTCACATGATCTTCAACTTGCTTCCGTGACCAAACATCGCTAAAAAGTCGCAATTCAAGTCCAGAATCAAATTTGTAAGAAACAATCAAAGATTACAAAATAAATGCTGGGTTATCTTTAACACATGGTTGGTTTAAAAATGGACACAACCCATCCTTTGGTTTGACCTATGGGTCAAAAACAAACCAGAATTTTTAGAGTGTAGTTAAGTTGCAAAAATATCAATTTAATGTACCACAAAAGAAGGCCTCACCCTAAATGATAAATATATACTGTGTTTAGAGAATTCAATTTAGAAATACCTCTTCTCTCATCTCACGTTGCCTCTCCATCACTAAGAGAACATGCAGAACGCTTCTGGCTAAACATGATCCTCCATTCTCACCTCTGACCTGAACACATCATAGTGATGTCAGACATCTCACACAACTTTATTTCTGCACAAGGTTATGGAAGTTTTGAGTTACTCGTTACTTGTGAAACGGCTCTCTTTGTGTCCTCTAGATTTGTTGAGATGAGGAAGATGTTAGTGTAGAGTAAACATATCATCTCCATGCCAATCTCATCAGTCTCCTGTATGCCGAGTAGCTCACAGACCATATGCACACAGTCTTCCATCCTACAAAAGATCACAGACGCTCAGTTTTCTTGTGTCTTCCACCTGAAACAGCAAAGTGCTGGACGAATAGATACTTTAAACTAGTGGAGAAGTGGATGACTTAAAAGTGTGTATAAGTAATCTGATATTAAACGTATGCCACCACAAACACGAAAAGAGAAAGTGTCTTACCTGTTTGATGAGCTGATCTTCATGAATGATGCACCATCACAACAAAGCTGGGTCTGTTGCCGAGGTAACCATTAGTGTCAGGTTGCTAGTGTAGACAGACAGCTCATCACATATACAGTAGACGGCCTGACAAGCCTAAGGACAGTATGATCAAAAATCTAGTCGCGGCCTTACTTAATATTAAAGTTCTAATGATATGTCAGCTCATCTTGTGTGTTGCTTTATTATTTTGAAAATTGTTATCCTTTACAACCAAGAAGATCCCAGCGAGTTCCATTAAAGATGCAAACACAGTTTACAAGAAAAGAAAAAGTCCAGGTCAAGTTTCAATACATTTTGCTGTTTGTTCAAAACAAAATAAACATGACATAATCATATGTACTTTTGAGTATACCAATTGCACTTGTCGAATTGGATTTGCACATTTTGTGCATTTACTTTTCATATAAAAGATTAAAAAGATCTTTATTGTGCAATTAAGATGAATATGAATATTATAATTTAACGTTTATATTCAGAATGCACTTCAAAGTTATCAGGGGAAATGTGCCTGAAAACAATCGAGACAATTTTTTACCATTTTTAACGTATGATGTTTTTAAAAAAAAAAGATTTTTTATATTTTTCTTATTTAAAATATCTTCTACTTTCATTATTTAAAATATAATGCCAAATTAAAACAAACTAGACAGGGTGAGGGTGGAATTTAATGTAATAACATGACACAATAAAACATATCAACACAATGAATATAAAACATACAAACAGTAACGGATTAAGGATAACATTTTTTTATGAATATAACATCTATAGCTTATTATTAATCTGTTAATACATGCCCTCCTTGTTTAAATGTTCTTATTACTGTCAGTTTAACACATGGCTCATAAAACCCATTTATTCAAAACAATTCATTCACAACACCAGTGCCAGAGCAAACAAAATCCCTTTCAGTGCCATAAAGTGATTATAAAACGGATTGTGGATCAAAAAAAGCGGATTAAGCGGATTGTCACTTCCTGAATGTTTAGGTCATAACAATTGATTTATAAATATCGAGACGAAAAAGAACGGCCAGAATTATTCATTACTTATTTAGCGAAAGAGAAATGTTGAATTTCTCATGATGTTAGAAGCTCTGCTAGGAAGCTGGACAGGTTAACACTTGGTAAATCTTACAGACAGTAGCAACAATAAAATAAAATCATGTGTACAGCAGAGGATTATTCGTGTGTTTATAGTATTTTTGAGCATTAATGTTTAAATTCAATAATTCAAGAAAGTAAACATGAAATAACCCGATTCTTTTCAATATTTTTGAGTATTTGTGGGTGTTATATATCAGAATGGAGCCAGGTTATTAGACGGACAGGGTTAAAAAGTGACATGAATTTGGAATGATGTCCAAACAGAAAACCATTTCAGAGACAGAATAAGTTTGATAAAAGTCAACAAAAACAAACAATCCAGCGGCTTCCCGACGACTGTTAGATCACTAAGATGTAAGTTCATCAGATCCCAGAATTCATTGAATGAATCAATCGCAGTGTGGATACCTCTTGTTGTTCGCATCACTCAGACCTTGCCGTGGATAATTTTAGGGCATTTCTCAGGGGTAATACAGTGGGCGTTGTGTTCCACCAGTCCGGCGGGACACTGGCACCCCGGCACACAAGGTTTAAAGCAATGAGCCTCGATCACACCCAGAGGTATGTCTTTATTAAAGCACGTCTTAGGGCACGGCGGTCCGCATTCATCAAACACGTAACCTCTGTCTGTCGGACAACCAACGGCTGTGGAGATTAGAAAAGAATGAAAGGTAAGATGTCACACCAGAAGATTCAATTTTAGAGTTATACTGTGAGATCAAACTGACCGCAGAGTGTGGGCGACCTCCACTGCAGGACCACTCCAGCCTCGCGGCACTCAGACGCGTAAGCCTCCAGCACATCACACAAACACAGATCCAATTTGGACCCGCAGGCACATAGGTCATACACGCATGAAGCGAAGAACATTTCGGGTGGCACCACTTTGTGGCAGCGCTCAAAGACGGGAGACTTCAGGACCGTGCATCTTGCGTTCGCCGTCTTACGGGCGGAGTAACCGGCCTCCTTACACGGGTTAATGTTCCTTGCATCAGAACACTGAACATTCGAGTGGTTTCCAAGGCCGACCTGTGAGTCGTGCACCTATCGGAATTGAATAGGGAATTATTCAGAATTTCAATGAATTAAAAGAGGATGACATATGTTGATGCAGCATGGGTTTTTCCATAAAATGAATTTGGACAAGTTGCATACGAACCCCCAAGCATAAATATGGATTTGTTCAGAGATGCTGAAATGGCTTCTCTCACCTTCCAGCTGTTTCCGAACGTTGCTTCAGAGTTGGTGATCTGTCCGTTGCGGAGTATCATGTCGTCCTGAGGGTAGTTGTTGAAGTTGCCACAGAGACCACACATGTGCTTCTTATAGGTGCCGGGAACACTGACCTCCAGATGAGAGCGACCGTTCCACAACACCTGCAGATAAAATCATCATACAGACATGATAGACATATCTGGATCTAATATTTTATTACATCAATGTTATGCACCTAATTTTATAAAGTGTAACCAATTGTTTGAATTTATGCTGATTTATGGAAAAAATAACTTTACACCATCAAGCTTATTTACAATAAGGTTGTATCTAGTAAATGCATTAGCTGACATAAATCGTTTTTTTTTGTTTGTCAGAATTCATTAATCTTTGTTAATATTAGGTAAGGACAATACAATTGTTCATGTTAGTTCACATTTATGGAGCCCTGGACATATCTTGTGAAAAAAATAAGTATATAACCCTACGAATACGAATGTGTTAATAATTATTTATTAACAATTTATTAATATGTAAGCATGTTTTTCAAATAAACAAAACATGCTCACGCATTAATATATAAAAAAACCTGGAATGCCAATGTTAACAGTTAAAACTTGTAAATATGTATTAATAAATGCTGAAATTAACACGAATCTGAATAAACAATGTCTAAGTATTGTTCATTGCCAGTTCATATTAACTTTATAAATATATGTAAAGTTAAATACAATACATATAATTAATCAAATAATATAATAAAATGAAAAATATTGTAAAAATAAATCAAATAGGGATTTTTTATTATAGTAATTAATATAAACCAAAATATATTTTTCATACCGTATATTAGTATGTAGCACTTTAGCACAGGGCTTAATCTTTTTATTTAAGTTATAATATTACGATTTACAGAAGCATATATTAGCTCATAGCCAGTGTTGGGTGTAACTAGTTACTAAGTAATTAGTTACTGTAATCTAATTACTTTCCCCTTGAAAAAGTTATTAAATTACAGTTATTAAACTGTATTATTACAGATATTACTTGTGTAATATATGTGCAATAGTGGAATTGACATCAAAATTCAAAGCCTAACTTTAAAATCCGTGCTTTCATGGATATTTCTCACATTTGTAATACTTTAGTTAGATAATTATAATACTTTATGTAGTTTTATATTATTTGTTTGAATGAGTTAAAAGAGGCGTTCCATGTCTATCCTTGAATCACTTAACCAATAAAGGTTAATTTAGGATATAGAATGTAATTAGTGATAATTAATTCTATACTTTTTGGAGAGAGTCATTTGTACAGTAATCATATACACTGAATATGTAATTAGTAACTAATAATAAATTACTTTTTCAGAGCAACTTGGCCAACACTGCTCATAGGTCTGTCATGAAAGGTTTACAAACAATTGTGAACAGTAGAGATTGTACCTTTAGCCCAACATTGGTGTTAAGGAGAATGGTGTTGGTCTTACGCTCCAGGTAAACATAAGGCTCTTTAAGAAACGGCAGGGAGACGGGCTCATAATCAACCTGAATGCAGAAAAGAGTCAAAACAAGAAGAAATAATCATATATAAATGATGCAAATTGCATTTATGTAAACAATGAAAACAATCCTCTATGACATCACCTTGACAACCCAGTCCTGAAAAAGTTGTACCACAACATCACCGACATACACTGTGACCTCTTTAGTCCAAGACACTCCCTTACGACCTCTGTCGTCATTGGACACATGGACACTGAAGGAATACAAACAAACATTGCTACACTTCCTGAAGATTTTAATACGCTTTTTTATTCTTTTACTGTGCTGTACTGTAAATACAGTAGACAGTTTCAGCGGCAACAACATAAATAAACGTTATGTCGCCCAAACTTAACTTTCGGTAGACCTCATTTATGTTTTCATGTAATTTGATAAAATTAATAAACAACAAAATATTAAAATATCATCTTCTTTAAATCATATAAATCAATAAAACAACCAAAAACGTCAAATGAAACTGTCTTAATGGGAAAATGTCCTGATCACCTGAAGTCTCCACCCTCACAGTCATTAGCTAACACGTATGTACACGAGCCCTGGAAGTTCACCATCTTGCCATCGAAAGTCCGGTAATGAGGGTCTCCAAACACGATACACGTGGCCGGCCGAGGAATGCAGTGAGGACAACACATTCCAGGCACGAGAGCCGGCGTTTCATCCTTCAAACACAGAGCCAGATGTGATCGGTGTGTCATTCTCAGTATGTACAGTATGTACAGTATGTACACGCGTGTGTGTGTGTAACTCACCGAGGCGCATGTAAGCGGAGGGCATCTCTGCGTCTGGCAGTGCACGTCTCCGGACACGCAGGTGCAGGACGTGCACTCGTCCACCTCCCAGTGGTCATTGTGGGTGTACAGACGTCCCTCATACACACACGGCGTGCTGGTGTCTATGGTGTAAACCACACTAATGACATCTGTGCATTCATAGCAACACTTCCCAGGATTCTTCACTCTGAACGACCCGTCTGGACAATCGAGTAGAGGACACTCCTGCAGGTCACACTCGACGTGGCCTTGCTGTAGCACACGCGAACACGTGTAGATGACATAAACGTATTAATATTCCATTAATACTTAATGAAAATACTGAGAATCTTAATCTGTTTTTTTTGGGCATGCTCTATTTGAGTTTGTGAGTTGGTATAAAAGCGAATTCATGTATGATAACTGAAAACATCATCGTGTCGCTCACGTTGCAGACGCAGGTGATACACTCATTCTCCTCGTCTGTCCATTTCCAGCCATTCGTCACACGGGACTTGTCACTGTCTAACACACACTCTGTGACACACACAATGTACAGGTTTAAGATGAAGCTACAGTAAGTTCATATTTCTGATAGTCGAACTCTGTACCGTCACACACGGGACAGCAGGAGTCTAGCGGGGTGTGCCGCTCGGACAGTGGACAGCTGAGGGAGGGGCAGCCTCGATGGATACACGTCCATGTCAAATCCTGCACACAAACACACACACATGCGATCACTTTACAGAAATGCACATGACTCACAGCTTAATAAAACAGCACCGAGTGATCACCTTGCACTGACAGGTGAAGCACGGATCATCTGTGGCCAACACTTCATTTCCAACCAGTGTAGCTGTGCAGTTACTCAGAGGCTCTGAAGACAAACACAAGACACAAGATGAATGTTTAGCTTGAAACGATCAGCCAACGAGAATATTTAGTTTAAAAGCAAATCAGAACAAAAATGACGCTTTTATGTGGTTGTTTACTTATGGAATTGCTTATTAGGGCTTTTAAGATGTAACACCTTTAAACTTTCAAGTAACAACTCGTGCTAAGCTTTTAAATTATTATTATTTAAGTTATTTTATGTTGCTTACCACATTTGTTGTGGGTGGTTTTCAAATATTTTTTTACTCTTGGCATGTTTATAGTGAATATAAAGAAACACACATACAGTAGATAAAAACATTTGCAAAACTACCATGTGTTTATTTATTTAATATTTTCAAACTGTCTTATATTTTTTTATACTCTTTCATACTTTACAGTCTGTTTTGCTTTAATTCCTATAAAATAATATTTGCATAATGCAATTGTGTGAAATGCATATTAAAGATACATTTAAATTCAATCCAAGACAAGAATGAAATTTCTTAAAGTGTGGGAAAAATAATAGTTACCATGCCCCCAAATAATCCGTTTTTATGATTTCAGTGATTTAATTATTTAAATCCTCATCAGCTTTTTAAAATGTTGAACAAAACATCTATTTTTAAATTGATCTATTTAATACTTCATCAATATATCATTTCATCAAAAATTTGGTCTGTCCCCTCTCTCTCTTTCTCAAAACACAGATGAAATAGAATAAAATGTCAAAGTGAAATATACTGTAAATACAAGCAGAAATTATTAAAATGATAAAAACAAAATTTCGACCATTTACAACATTTACAATTAATTTAATAATTTAAAGACAAAATTAAATACAAATAATAAAATGTTTAATGAGTTGTAGATTAATCTTTATATTGTTCTATTGTGTTGCTGTAGTGTAAGGTGTGTGTTTGTGATTACTTTAGAAGTATGCATGGTGTTTCAAAGTTGTTACATAAATATTTATGCTATATTTAAAATGCAAAACTCTCTCTCTATATCTCTCTCTCTCTCTTCAAAACATAGCAATGTTAATACTGACGTGCACAGACCGGACAGCAGGCATCAGAACTGCTGTACAGTATATTATGTTTGGGACAGTTCACCAGACTCGGACACTGTTTCCTGTAACAGCGCAGATGTTGCTCTCCGTCTAGCATGACCTGTAACACACAAACCCAGCGTGAGGAAATCAAACCAGCACACGTACACAAACTGCAGTGATGAGCCGTACCTCACAGGTGCAGATCTGACAAGGGTCATCCGATGGGTTAAAAGTCTCTCCTGGACTGTACACACGGCCTTCAAACACACAATCTACCCAAACAATAACACATGAGAGAATTGACCAAGAAATACATGCCACTTATAAAGCTTCTTGTGTGGATGGCGTACCTGCGCAAACTGGGCAGCATTCACCCGGGACGTTGATCTGATTCAGACAGGTGGAGAGACAGTGGACCTCGGAGCAGGTGGTCACTCCGTCCACACACATACAGGACATGCAGGGTCCACTGGACGCAAACCACGTGGTGCCTTCAGAGTGCTCAACACCGTCATATATACAACCTGAAAAAGAGATGTTTAGTTTTGTTGATTTAATGTCATTCAATGTGTGATCCGTGGTATCTGTACCTCTGCAACGGGGACAGCATGAGCCTGGATTGGTGACCTGGTGCATGCAAGTCAACTTGGCACACTGAGGTCCAACACAGCTCAATTCACCGTCCTAAAGCACACACACAGACGCAGGCACACACACACCAATGAGGTAGAATCAACATTTCTTTAAAGAAAAAGAAAAGCAGGATATCTGATGATAGAGACCAGCATTAAGTAAAGATATCTCTTACCACACAGGTGCATGTAGAGCAAGGATCAGACGGCAAGGTCAAACTCTGACCCTCAAGATATTCCCGACCTTGTTCAACACACCCTGTAGGGTCACACAAAGCAGGAAAGAGGTGAAGATACTACCCATAAAAAAGAAAAATCACAGATGAGATCTTGAATCTCAGTTATTTGACATCAATGAGAACAAATGGAGAGCAAATTGGAAATCTGTGTCTCAGATATTTCTGACGAGAAAAAGAGTCCGAAATCTGACAAAATGGGAGAGTCTGCAATCAAATGCCAATATTACTGAAGATTTCAAAATGAACTTAAACATTTCTCATCACATTTACCCAACTCCATATTATTTTACCTCTACAAACTCATTTTACACCTTCATAGTCTTCGTGTATTTCAACAATCGTTTCATGTTTTTTTTTCTCTTAGCAATTTTAGGAAACATCCTTTGATACTTAAAAGACAACTGAGAACTCCATCAAACCTCCGGAGCTATGAAAGAGCAACACTGACCAATAAAATTCCATCTGGTAATATTGACACTCAAACACAAGCACACACACACACACACTGACCTCTACACCGCAGACAGCACTGTCCCGGCAGGGTGATGGGGTCCCGGCACCAAAGCGGAGGACAGATAACAGAACTGCACGTAACAGAGCCGATATTACACACACAGCGTCTGCATGGGTCCGAGGGAGCGTAGAACAGCTGCATGTTTTCATAACGCTGCCCTTCATACAAACACGTGTCACACACAGGGCAACAGTCCGCAGAATGCACCGGATGCGTGCACTGCTGAGGGCATGAGTTCCTGTAACAGGAGACATGCCCATTCTGGAAAACACAAACACACACAAGTATTAAGCATCCTCAAGGTGTTTTCACATGCATTCCTTACAACGAGACGTCAGTGGTCTCACCTGGCAAGTGCAGGTGGAGCAGCGATCATCGGCCGGGGTGAATGTGGAACCAGACTCATACGCCTGCCCCAGGTGCTCACAGGTCCCAGCGCACACGGGGCAGCACTCACCTGGAGGACGCACGGGCCTCCCGCAGGGGACTTCAGGACACGACACAGGTGTGCATGACACACTACCGTTCTATATATACACGAGACACACACATAAACAGTTTTTGATGGTGATATAATGCACGGACGGTAACGGATCCTATAGATTAAATCCCACCGACAAGTATGTGTGCACTTCTCAGGCAAAATGCCACAAATAGCTATTAGAAAGAAGAATTATTAGAAAAAGAATATGAATAGATATATTTAAATATAGAAAAAGATGCTCAGATGTTCCTCTTTCATGACCCAGATGATTTAATGGAATTCTCCGTTTCATTAAAGTATCAGCATTGTGTCAAACAAATAAAAATGAGACTACTGTTAAACTTGACTATTGTTAGGAGAAAGAAGGTGTGAAATGAATGTAGATTGTAGAGGTATATAATCTGAATTTGGTAAAATTCTTGAGAAATGAGTTCATTTTGAAATCTTTAATAATATTGACTTAAAAAATCTGAGCTCAGTTTGAGACATTGTTAAGATCTCTTCTGAAACTATAATTGAGACATTTGTTAGATTTCTACCTCTTTTAGTTAGGAGAAACATCTGAGACGCAGATTAGACTTAAGCAAACGTTTCCGTTTGCTCTCCATTATGTCATCGAAGTCCAGGAGAAACAACTGAAATATAACTGCAATCTTATTTGCGCTTTTCATTTTTCCAAATTAAATTGAATGCATGTTTGGGACTCAATAAGGTGTAGGCAAACAGAGATGCTGTGTTACTATGGCAACAGATGTGATGTGTCTATACCAGGCAGGTACAGCCCTGGCAGTGATTGTTGGGATCAGGGAAGCCCTCTCCGTTTCCACATTCACGACCGTTGAAACTACAGCCTTCACACACTCCACAGGCACAAGGGTCCTGCTCAGGGTGAGGACAGGGGACGTTCGGACAGTTCCTGGGATAACAGCGAACATCACCCCTCTGATGACAAGCACATTGAGACACAATTAAAATCACACGCAAACATTCAGAAGCATAAAATGCTTGATGTTAGAAAAGGGTCAACTTGTGTTATAAAATGTGAAGCAGCTGTTTTCGAAATGATGAAGGCTAAAAGTCGTACTATGAATGCAAAACAATATGTGGACTTACATTAACATTACATTTACATTTAGGCATTTGGCAGACGCTTTTATCCAAAGCGACTTACATTGCTTAATCCTATACATTTTACATAGGTATTTGCAATCCCCTGGGATCGAACCCACAACCTTACGTTGTTAACACAATGCTCTTACCACTGAGCTACAGGACTTACTGAACATGTGCACTCCTCGCAGCTAACTGTGGGTGATGGGAATGTCTCGCCATCCGCGAACACTCTTTCATGATACAGACAGTCTGCAAAATACACACAAATACAATGTTCAATACCTTGTGTCATGTTTTTTCTGCCAGTGCGTTATTTTAAGCAATAAAAAAAAGTGCTAAAGAATGCCGCATTACCATCACACACAGGACAGCATTGGTCTGGCCGAGTGATGGGGTGGCTACACCCTGAACGGTGACACTGCCTCCGATTGCAAGTGACGTCACCATTCATGCACACGCAACGGCCACATTGATCGGCGGGGTCTGGGAATTCCTGACCATTCTGATATTCCACACCAGCATACACACAGCCTGCAAATAAACAAAACACAAACCTTAAATTCCTCTTTTAACAGACTCAGTAAAAGCACTGATCAATGCTTTCATCACTGAATTAACAATGCAGCTCTAAATTAATAAAAATATGTGTGTACGGGTATAAACAAACACACAGACCGTCACAGCGCTGGCAGCATTGGCCCTGTACAGGGAAGGGGCAGTTGTGTTGTGAACAATGCCTCCTCTCACACTTGACCGTTCCATCACGACAAACACAAGTTGAACAGGAGTCTGACACGTCTTCAAATGTGGCACCATTAGCATGTTCCCTCCCTTTATACAGACAGCCTGAAGAATCAATGCCGTAGAGATAAATTTACATTTATCACATTAAGGCAGTTATATACAGTCGTGCTCAAAAGTTTACACACCCCTTGCAGAATCTGGAAAAAGCTGAAACATTTGGAAAAATAAGAGGATTTTGGAAAATTAAGGTTTATGTTTTATTTAGTGCTGCCCTGAGCAAGTTACTTCACCACAGAAATAACATAACATAAGGTTCATAAAGAACTAAAGAATAATAACAGAATTTCAAAACATATCCCAGGGCAAAAGCTTACATAAGAAAAATTATCCAGATCCTCCACAATCTTTGCTTTTTCAGCATTTCTGGATATTTGACTCATGTCCAGCAGTAACTGTATGATGTTGAGATTCCTCTTTTTACATTGAGGACAATCAAGAGACTCATACACAACTATTACAATAGATAGAAACATTCAGTCAACACCATTCATTTAAAGTCAGGTGGGTGTAAACGTCTGAAAATGGTTTAGACACACAGATAGTCCAGATAGACACACGATAGAACAGACAGACAAAACAACAAGCAGACCCTATCTAAGACAGACAGACAGATGAAAGGTTATATAAAGCGTCTCACCATCACACGTGCGACAGCAGTCTTGAATAATAGGGTGGGAACAGACAGCAGAAGGGCAGGGCGTATGCCTGCAGTTCATTGTCCCATTGATGCAGGAGCATGATTGACAGCTGTCAGAGGGATGATAGAATTGCTGCATGTGTCCATAAGACTGTCCTTCAACAATGCATTCAGCAGGGGACTCTGAAGAGACGAGACAGACATAAACTAAGCACACAAAAATTCAAAACATGTTCCACAAGGGTACAATCTACAAGGTAATCCCATCGTGCGGTGACTGCAGCAGAAGAGCATCGAAGTCACCTGGACACTGGGGGCAGCATTCTCCTGACGGAAAATAAGCATCGACACACGGCACTGCCGGACATCTGTTCATCTGACAATGGACATGTCCATTCTAGAGACAAAACAAACAAATGTTGATACACAACACAGATTTATGACTCGATGAATGTGTTTGTGTGAGACAGAGACTCACGGTGCAGTGGCAGGACCTGCAGCGATCTGTTGGATGTGGAAACTCCATTCCGTTAGGATAAACATTACCCGCATAACTACACCCTGAGGCGGGAAAAATCTCTGTAAATGTTTGCTCTGTATCTTGTGGAAACTCTTCAAGAATTTAGCCTTTAGAGAAGTTCTACATTTTATTTTATTCCATGTCAAGTTTAATTTTATTACACTTATTAGGTGTCATTTTAAAGGAATTAAAGGGATGGTTCCCCCCGAATGAAAACTCTGAAATCATAACAAACCTTTATGACTTTATGACATATTTCTTCTACAAAACACAACAGAAGATATCTTGAAAAATGTTGGTAAACCTCATTGACTTCGATTGTATGAAGACATTTCTCAAAATATCTTATTTTGTGTTCCACAAAAGAAAGAGTCATGAACAGGTTTTATATATAACAGCTATAATATAAGGACAAAGGGCCTCATTCAGGAAACACGAGCAGAACTAAGTTCTGTGTAAATGATTCCTAAAGTCGTTCCGACCTAAATTTTTGGATTCATTGAAATTGTTGTATTACCAAAATGTTAGTTGGTATGAAAGAAAACATTCAAACGTTCTGTTAACACTCCTTTAGATGCACTGCATATCATCATGATATTTCACAAGATTTTTACTCTTCAACGTTTGGTAAAATTGAGACGAGGTCACTGTCCATTTTTACACAGCCATCCAATTACAGTGGAGGAGAGGCGGGACTTACACTACATTGACAAACCATCACACCTGTACAACATAACAATGGAGAAGTTAATATCGCTATTAATATTGTAACTGAATTCTGGTATTCAGCAATATCCTTCAAAATAAACGCAAAGGAAGGAAAAACGCAGTGCCTCCAATGCGCTCTCAAGCGCCACCAGCTGGCCGTTTTCAGATAAGCACAAGGCATAATGTTAGCTGGTTAAAAACCAAACACTTGGGTAGACACACTGTAATTTTATGTATTTATTATTTATTATTAGGCTTATAGCTTATTATTCTCTTATGCATTAATGCACTATAACATGTCAAAACCGAGTCCAGAAGCTTTCCTAAATGCGTGATTTGTGTAGCTGTAATTCATAGGGAGGGGCTTATGCTAATTATGAATCAGCATTAACCCCGCCCTCTTTACGAATGATTGAACTCATTAACATACATACATTTAACTATCATATCTGATTTTTATGAAGTATATTTGAATCCAGAGGAGAGTTTTTGGAAATGTCTGCTTTTTGCGCAAATCGCTCATATATTTACGAATGTTTTGAGAACAAGATTCGCAAAATACTGTCTCACATGCTCACATTTACAAAAATTAAAATGTTAATAAAATCTCATTTTGAACTCATTCATTCATATTTCTTTCCAAATTCTTCCAGAACAATCATCTGAGCCATGATTTTTTTGCTTACTCTTTACCCATCAATCATAGGCTGTTTCTATTTCTCCTAAAGAACAAACACCCTAGACAAAGTTGACATGAAAACAAAATGAAAACGAAGACCTCCTCACTCTCACCATTGCAGTTGTTTTGGCAGCACTGCCCCTGGCGAGGATAGTGACAGTTGGGTTTTGGGCACTCGTGATTTCCACAGGTCACACCGCCATCAGCACAAACACAGTCCTCACATGGTTTTGAGGGATTCGGGAATATGTCACCGTTAGTATAGATGCGGTTTTCATATTCACAGTCTAGAAAGAGAAAAAAGGAGAAGAGAGGAAAAAAGGCTATGAACACAAGTGACACCATGGACTTACTTCACAAAACTTTTTTTTGTTTTTGTAAGGTGGTAACTTTTTATAAATATTTTTTGTTATGCTACTGTGTGTTGTGAAAAGGTTTGTTTTGGCTCACAGCAAAAACTAGGTTGGGTTGTGAATGTGTACCTGGTGGACAGCGTGGGCAGCACTCTCCGTGGGGTGTGTATGGATTAGAACATGCAGGAGGTGAACATTCAGGCATGGCACAATATACACTGCCATCCTAAATATACACACACACACACACACACACACACAAACAGACAAAAGCATGTAGTACAGAATCAAGACTTTGTCTTAAAGGTCCAGTGTGAATTTTTTAGAGGATCTATTGAGAGAAATGCAATATAATATACATAACCATATCTTCAGAGGAGTATTAAGATCTTACCTAATAAAGCGTTATGTTTTTTTATTACCTTAGAATGACCTATTTCTATCTACATACACCGCGGGTCCCCTTGCATGGAATTCTCCATTTTGTTCTACAGTAGCCCAAAAGGGACAAACTGCTCTACAGAAAGCGTTTCGCAAATACGTTATCTCCTTCGGCAAAGAAATGAAAATGTGACGACATCTATGTCCCGTGTCAGCCACCATAGTGCTTCGAAAGGGAGGGGTGGAGTGAGCTGTTGGTTGCAATTTGCAACCTCGCCGCTAGATGGCGCTAAGTTTCACACATTGGACCTTTAAGAAAGCAAAAACATTCGCTAAAAAGTGTCTATACCTGACAGGAGCATTGTGCACATGGATTCTCCGGGTCTGCCCAGGTCTGCCCGTTTCCATACACACGGTTATTATGTTGGCACTGGCCACAAGGATCTGCCATTAAATCACCATCAGATTCTTTCAGAAACAATATGATTAATGTCTCAGTGAGTTCTTTCACTCTTTATTCTCTTTAACCTGGTTGTGGCGTGTTCTCTGGGCAGGGCACGGGAGTTGGAGCCAGAGCAGGAGGGCAGTCGCAATTCACACGTCCCCCTACACAAGAACAGCTTCTGCCTTCATGCGTCCATGAGGCTCCTTCCTGATACTGAACACCATTCCACTCACATCCTACGAGCAGATTAAACACTGAGAGATGATGTATCTTGTGTGAGTTAGCAGCAGAATGATGGCTCTATCTTACCTCTACACACCGGGCAGCAGGAATTAGGATGAGGACGAATGGGGCTGTCACAAGTTAAAGTAGGACATCTTTCGTTATGGCATGTCACGTCTCCTCCCTAAAAAAACACACACACAGTTATTATGTGCCTGATGATGCTCGCCCGACAGCAGCGTGTGTATTTGTGAGTTTACCTTGCATGTACACTGCAGGCAGGGTCCATCACCGGGCGGCCTAAACACACTTCCATCTTCGTAAACCCTTCCTTCATATTCACACACTGTTAAACAGCAAAAAAAGATTTAATATGATACAGTGTGTGTGTGTGTGTGTGTGTGTGTGTGTGTGTGACACTTACTCTGACATGAAGGGCAGCATTGTTCACGTTTCACCGGGTAGGTGCAGTGTGCAGTTGGACATGAGGATCCTCTGGGGTCACATGACACCTGTCCACCCTGCACATCACACATGCATAAACACACAATCACATCACATGAAACTTGGGTTTGGTTTGGTTTTCTGTGAAGCTGAGGGATTGTTAGCCTGGCATCTGTTTGGCACATTTCCTCCAAATTTTCTAAAAAATCGTAGTTTAGTTAATTTGTAGAAGTTATTGAAGGATTAAAAATAATAGGAAATAAATGTAAAGATGGCTTATGCTTGAACTCTAGTAAACGGAGCTAAAATACAAGTGAACAAAATATGACTTTGAGAACCACACTTACCAAACACTGACAAGTTACACATGGATCCTGTCTGGAAACAAAGGTTTGACCCTCTGCGTACACTTCACCCTCGTATCTGCACTCCTCACACCTGATACCAAACACATAAGGAATTAATAAAGCGAAATATGATGTCTAATGTCAAATAATCAAGAAGAAACATTAATACCGGGGACAACATTCTCCTGGTCTCTGGACTGGATGATGACAGGGTGTTTGTGGACAGCGGTGTGGAACGCAGTGAATATTCCCATTCTGAAATAAAAACAGCTTCTTCTTCTAAAGCAATCGAATGAAAGTGTGTCTCAGGGCTAAACCTCAGACTTTGGGCTGTTATGCAATTCTTTCCTATTTAATCCAAATCAATTTATTTTTAATGGCACTGTAACTCCAACAGGAAGCTAAAATCTAAACTATTTAATTATAGAATGTCTCTTGAGAAACACAATTTAAAAGTAAAGAAAAGTGAAGAATAGCAGATTATTGACAAGTATAAAAGTTATGAAAAGTATTTTCTTTAATATTTATCAGTTCAACGGCGCTTAATGTGTATGAATCAATGCTTTATGTGAGAAACGGATAACTCAGTTTTAAACATTCTCAAAAATCATGTTTTTTTCGTGCATTCCAATTATTATCAATCAATATGAAGTTGAATTGTTTCGTTTACGTAGCAAAAAACATTAAGCTAACTAACACAATAAAAACATGATAATGTAATAAAAACATGATTTCAAAAAATTAATGGAGTTATCTGTTTTGGCGAATAAACTCTTTATTTATTATTGAAATAAACAGCGTAGGCAACTTCTGGCGTGTACCTCACAGCGACAGTCGCCTTCACACTGGGATCCAGACTGAAGTCTTTCCCCGTTCGGGATGTTCACTCCATTCAAACTACAATCTGTAAGAGTGATATGTACTCATACTATACTCAGAAGAAACACTATCACAATTTTAAGCTTGTGATACTTTTAAAGGGTTAAACGAACCATCACAGACAGGACAGCAGGCTCCGGGGTTAGAGGCAGGGTTCCTACAGGACACCTGACAACTTTCACTCGCACAGCGCACCTGTCCCTCCTAGACAGATCAGACATAGAGAGGACATCAATCAATAGTTCACAAGACGAGAGATCATTCTTAGACAGCTATTTGTTTCAAAACAGATGACGGCCCCACCTTGCATGTACAGGTGACGCAGAGGTCATTCAGGTCCTTCCACCGTGTGTCATGCAAGTGCCACGAGCCGTTATGGAAACAACCTTCATGCCAGGAAAACGCACGTTTAATTTATATAAATGGTGATGAAATAGACAAACGGATACAAAAAAGAAAAAACTTACTTCGACACCTGGGACAACACTGTCCACCTATAGTCTCCACCAAATCACAGTCAAGTGAAGGACAGGACTCAGTGTTACACTCTATATTCCCCGCCTACAATCACAACACACGCACAATCAACATATTTACACAAAGGACTCACAGATTGCTCTGAGATATTAAAAGTTTTGACACAAATTAGACAAATGAAACATTTATGTTATAGCATTGCATGGATGATTGGTTCCAATAAGACACAATAGAGAAATGTCGGAAATCTGGACGTCTGATATTGCTATCTTAATAAATCTATGCACCGTCTGAGACATTGTTAAGATCTCTTCTGAAACTCTAGAGGAGATAATACGGGAGATTAGAGAAACATCAAAGAAGCATGAGTCTCAATTTGCTCCTCATAAAATGTCTATGGCATCATAGTTTCAACGTATTGGTTCTGCATTCAATTAAAAATAAACATCGAAGATTTTATCTCCATGGCTTGTTTAAACAAAAACAAGACTAGAAACAGTCTTACATTGCACTCGCAGTGTTTGCATGGGTCACGGGGGACCGGAATGGAAACCCCGTCTGGGACAAGTTGCCCCTCGAAGTTACAGCGAGAACAGTCTGTGCAGCAGGAGCCAAAGGGCGGCTTCACTCCATCTTGACACGTTTGTGGACACCGATGCACATCAACACACGCTTGATTCCCACCCTGATACGATAAACACAAAAACACAATCAACAGCTAACTGGTGAGTAAAACGTGATAGTTTAACGTGAGCACGTGTGCGATAAACACCTGACACGTGCAGATTTGACAGCCATCGACGGTGCTGAAGGAGCCGTTGTATGGACGACCGTCTACGTCACATGCTGCGGAGGTTTAAGACACGATAAAAACACAAATTACTTAACATTTCAGTATAAAGTGATTCAGATGCAGAATTTGAGTGTGTACCCGAGCAGGTTGGGCAGCACTGGCCGGGTCTTCTGTAGGGGTTCGGGCACAAAGTGGGCGGACACTGAATTGGCTCACATGATACACGGCTGTTCTGCAAACACAAACGCATGTTTAGTTGGCCGTTTCGGATTGGTTTATAGCTGTGTAGAGATTTGTATTTGACTTACAGAGCAGATGCAGTTGAGGCAGGGG
The DNA here is from genome assembly GCF_015846415.1 of Triplophysa dalaica. Taxonomy (NCBI): domain Eukaryota; kingdom Metazoa; phylum Chordata; class Actinopteri; order Cypriniformes; family Nemacheilidae; genus Triplophysa; species Triplophysa dalaica. The sequence continues at coordinate 2,962,092 of NC_079555.1, forward strand.
TTTGATCGGGACACAAACACATCGCCATTCTCAAAGAACTCATCTTCATGCTCACATCCTGAAAATTACAACCGAATAAATCAGTGTTTTTATTTTTGGCACAAACATTTTCTTTGGTATAAATTTGGAATATTACATTAATAGCATAATGCATTAACATGACAACTGACAAAATTAACTTAATTAAAAGAGCATTTCAAAATCATTTTCAGTTTCAGAATCATTTTCAGAGCAAATATCATTTTTGTTTCATTCAATGAACTACTGAAAATATTTCTCCCAAATTTCACATAAAAATATTGTTTCTTTTTACATTTATTGGAAGAGAATGACAGAAAAGATGCTCTACATTTTTTCAGTCCTATAACACTACAAAGAAAACAATTTCATATTTACTTTTAAAGGTGAGGTCACAAGCTATTTAATGCATTCTGACACACTGCCGAGCTGGCTTCTCATGCCTAACATGGTCAACTTGTCAAAAAACGAATTGGACGTATAACGTAGCATTTCTGTCCTCGATACACTCCAGCAGGGTTCCTCCCCTTTTTTTTTTCAAACATGAATTCCCGTTTCGTAACAAGGTTTCTTATTCCCTTATTGGACAAGTCTCCCGGACAAGTATGCCCACACGTCAACCAGCGAGAACGAGAGAAAAAAGCATGCCCACACGTCAACCAGTTGGAGCGAGAGAAAAATAACACGCTCATCAATGTGCTTAGTTCGTTATGGAAGTTCGGCTGTGTTTGTTGGTTCACGGCATTTGGTGATGAATGTTATATAAATGGTAGATGTAACGCTGGATTTGCAGATAGTTTAAAACTTATAGATGGAGCAGTCCCAGCGCTAAAAGATCCCGGTCATAAACCGCACGTAGTGAGTAAAACTGAGTCATATGTCTGTGTTTTGCTGGCAATCAGAACGTACGTGCATAATGTAAACAACACAAACTTCAACTGAATCAACACTTCAGGGATAATGCGATGATGTATTGTGTGCTCATGCTTTCGCTTTTAGAAGGGTCGACTGTTTTCGGAAATAATCGTGCAGCTCTATCTGTCTTTTATAAATGTGATCAAACTAAATACTCTTCGAAGATATGAAGTATGCCATACTACTCTATAAGTACTCAAGATGAGCATGAGATTTGCAGAAACTGCGTGTGTTACCTCTGCTTTAAGAAATATAATATTTGTGCATGTATTTAGGAGAAGTAAAAAAATCTAGATTTTTTGTCACAGTTTTCATGTGTCTTGTCATGCTGTCAGCCTTTCACATTGCTGTTGGATGGTTTTATGTCACTCCTGAGATTTGATTTTGACACTGGACTGGAATGGCCACAATACATCCAAAAAACGCTGGTTACATGAACATTTGGAACGGTCTCTTAATTATTTCGGCGGCTGTATATCAAAATAAAATAGTAGTATGTGTGTGTAAAGTGAATGTGGTGTGTGGTGGGTACTTGTTGGGCAGACAGGACAGCACGATCTAGAATGAACAGACGTCTCATCGCAAGACACTGATGGGCATGTGATCACATCACACTCCACTCGTCCAGTCTGAAACACACAAAAGAACATCAGAAGCTATAGAAGATGGCGACAGAGACCTAAAGAGAGATCAAAAACTGTATGTATATACCTCACACGTGCACTTGGAGCAGTCGTCCGGGCTGAAGATATCCCCGTTGTTATAGATGTTACCGCTAAAGCTGCATTCTGTAACGACAAACACACACCACATTGTGCTGGGACGGAGCCCCTATGAGACAATCTCAGATCTCTAGAACAACAGGTCACAGAACATGTGTGTGCGAGAGAGAGAATGGCGTGTTTACAGGTATACTCCTGCCCACATCAGAGATCTTCTAAGCTTATCTAGAAAATGAACTCTAAAGTATGTCTACCAGTGTACATGAGAGACATCTGATGTCTGAGCAGAAGTTTTAAAGAACATTCAATGCATTCAGACACTACACTGGGTTATTTTCAACTTGTGCCTAAAAAAAGAGACAAACCTAACCGTCCGGACAAACATTAACCTATGCTGTGTTGTTTCAGTTCATGGTTGGGTTAACTTTGAATATGTTCTAGGTTAATTTAACCTTCATCCCTTTTTGACCCAACCATGAATAAATTAGCTGATTTTACAAAATATGCTCAGCCTGTTGGAGATACACAACACTTTACATTTTTCATTGCCAAACGTCAATGTTCTATACAAATCCCAATGAGAATTTGGCAGAAAATCTTAGAATCAGTAATTGAATCGAATGCCCACTATGGCAGTGAGGTGTGGGTCCACTGACAAACCCAAATCAAGATTTTACTAAATGGGAAAAAACATCCAATTGAGAGCCAGTATGTAGACATAAACTCACTATAGAGACGGGCAGATACAGACAAACATGGCTGCCACAGGACCAGAGACTGGCGCTGCGTCTGAAATCGCACACGGCGACAGTACGTACTGAATTCAAATAAGTACCTATACCTATCGGCCCTTAAAACAGTATGTTCTATAGTATGAGTGGGTGTAGTATGAATACATTTCGGCCATACTGCGCCCACCATGTATTATGGTCAAGTGACCCGTATGCTCTTTGACCTATGATGTATTAACAACAACCTATACGTGAGCGTTTATAAAAACATACTTTAACTTACATTAAAAACGTATGTCCCCTTAAAGTTTTCCGCTATATTTATTTGATTCACTTTTGAAATTTGACCGTTGCTCATCTCCATGGCATCATGGAATGGAAAAAAGTCCATCCGATCCACACTCACGGATCTCGGCATAAGTAGTGGACCATCTGGGTGTTTCTCCCCTACTGTTTTTTTGCACACTGAGGTTTCGGACATACTATTCATGATTCTTTTTCACCTACTTTATAGTATGGAAGTTGGCAATTTCGGACGCAGCATGGGTCCACACTGTGAGCTCAACAAAACTGAGACAGCTCGTCTTCCTAACAGAATTTGAATGTATCTAAGTATATTTTAATGTATATTTTACTTTTGTAAATTCTTTACTTTATTTCTCTTTTTATATACGTACATATATTGTAAACCACTTTAAGTTGCACTACATACGTCACACTTTATTTTATTTTATTACTATAATTATTTTTCATTTAGTTTGTTTAACATACTTGCACTATTTGTACGCAGCCCAACTGCAAATGCTTTGGAAATACGAATGTAAATTGTCATGCCAGTACAGCACACTCAAATTGAAATTGAGACAGAGACACAGAGAGACTGACAGAGACTGACATAAAAAGAAGATACTTTTCAGTTTACAACAGAAAACAAAGGTCCATTCAGAAAATCTGTAAGCCCAGTGCAAAAACATGCAGATCTAATTAGAGAGAGAGAGACTAAATAGTGTTTTTTGTATCTGGATATTGTTTGACTGGGAAAGGACACACACAAGTCAGTCAAGGAGACTGCAAATAACTGCACACAGATTACAGATCTCCAGACTTTAACCCCCACATATAAACAAAAACACTTTCCATCTGTTTATGGGACATTAGAACTGCTGTGAGATGAAGTTGATAAAACTTTTTTTTATAGAAATAATAAACAAAGTCAAATCCCAAAGTACTGCAGTGGATATCAATATGAGGTTTGTGTTTTTTTGCCATTGATGTTTTAATAAAGGACAAATAATGTGTGTGATATTTTATCATAAAATGATGATATATGCGGACACTCACCATTCATGCGTTCGCATTGAACCTTTCCAGAGGTACACCAGCACACGCTGTGGCTGTCAGGAGACCAACGGGAGCCCTCGTCCATCTGATGTCCCTTCCATTCACATTTACGTTTCACACAGTCACACGACTCCAGGTACTCGACCCGAGCCTCCAGGTGAGCGTTCTACATTCACAGCCATAAAAAATAAAGATATATATATAAGTATAAATCAAATAAGCTAAAATTTTCCCTGCTTACCACTCACCCTCAGAAACATTATTTTTTTGACATTTCCACGTCCTCCAGGATAGTCCCTAAAATACCGTCATACTATAATGGTAAGCTTTCAAATTGAAGGATTGTACAGTGGTATTTTTTATGTTTTATAATGGTACCATAATCTTATTTACATGGTACTGCAAGGTACTTTCGTGTCAATTAAACCCTGGAAGTAACATGGTTCTTTTTTATATTTAGCAAACCGTATAAAAACTAGCAATGCCTTTCAGAAATAAGTTCAACAGTACCTGTTTTTTTAACATGTCCAGCATGGTGTTGATGCTATGCAGGTGGTTCTCCAGTTGGCCGAAAGGCTGGACTGAGTCACTGGGCATCCCTGGAGGTTCGGGGTAGCTTAATTCTGCTCCGCCTTCATGGTGTCCCTGGTCATGCATCACATCTGGTATGGGATGCCCGGTGGGCTGGGCTGGTTCTTGCATGAGGTCTAAAACACATAAACATGTATGAGTAAAACGCCCCTGAGATTTTTTACTTTTAAAGGGGCCTATACATTATTTTATTACATAGAGATTATAGCAGGGCATGTGTATCTGCATGTGTTTTATAAAATAATAAGTTACAGGAATTTTAAGTCCAAAATGTAAACTCATTTCATTGAATCATTTATTCACCCTTTTGATTCTCAAAATATCTTCTTTTGTGTTCAAGTTTTGAACAACATCAGGGTGTAATTTATGACAAAAAAATGTTTTTTGGAGAACTGTCCCTTTAAGTCAGAGACTGCACCAAGGTGCTAATAAAACAATCATATCTGCTATCAAAATCAAAATGTATCATAGAATCCTTGAAAAATGATCCCTACTACACCCCAAAAGTGTTGTGAAAAGCATAGGCTGACAAAAATACAGCAAATAAAGAAAACAGCGGAAAACATGAAAACCCAATCCTCATGTGAACAATTCAATGGTCCTTATTTCAATTCAGCTCACTCCAACAATGTTTTTGCATAATTAACAATGAGGTAAAAAAATGTATTGATTACATGCCTGTTACATTGTCACAGAACCATGGACGTCTCTCATATGCCCTTGTGGAGAGTTCAGCTGTCTGCCAATAACCCTGGAACAGCAAAAAACACATACAATCATGTGAAGAACATGATGAAGAAAAACATTTTGGTTGTTTGTGTGCAGATTTTTTTTCTAAACACTTTCAGTGTGTCGGCATTATATGATATAAGTACAAAGTGTTTCTGGATCAATGCTCTTCAACTATGAAACAATGACCTATGATTTTATTATTGTATGGTTTATTTCATGTTGATAATGGTTTTATCTTGTTTATATGGTGTCTATGAGAAAACTTGTGTTCTAGAAACTACAGTACAATGACCCCAAACAATATTCAGATGCTTACTTTAAAATGTTTGCATGCCATTGCATTAGATGCAAAATATTAAAGGAACCCCAACAGTTCACCCAAAAATTAAAATCCTGTCCAAATGTGTATACATTTCTTTGTTCTGATGAACACAAAGAAAGATTATTTGGAAGAATGCTTGTAACTAAAGAGTTTGGCCGCCATTGACTAATAGTAGGGAAAAAAATCTATACTTTTCTTGCACACAAAAGAAGATATTTTGAAGAATGTAGGACAGCAAACATTTCTGGGGCACTTTTAGTTTCCTACTATCTTAGGCCAAGAACTGTTTGGTTACAAGCATTCTTCCAAATATCTTTCTCTGTGTTCATCAGAAGAAAGACATTTATACATGTTTGGAACATCTCGAGGGTGAGTAAATGATGACAGAATTTTCATTTTTGGGTGCACTTTTTCCTTTAAACCAAGTGGGATATATTTTAATAAAAAGATAATACAGAAAAAGTTTTTTTTCTCAAGCAGGGTTTTTGCCCTTTGGTTAAACTTATAATACAATATACATAATGTTTATCTAAAAATACAAAGAATTGTGTTAACACAGAAAAGTATTTGAAGAGTTTTGTTAAAAATCTCTTGTTTGACAATTTTTCAAAAATCATGTTTTTCATTATGTTATCATGTTTTTATTGGATTTTATTGTGTTAGTGAACTGTATTTTTTGACTTAATAATAATGGCTTAAGTTAATACAAACCAACTGCAGTTTGATTGATATTACACTATAAAAAAACATGATTATTTGATTTTTTCATCTCATTTTGGAAATCAACTCTTCATTTGGATTTTTGGTTGTCGAACTTGTCCATGTAATAATGAACTACACATTTGAACACCTATATGAATTTTAGTAAGCATAAGCGACTTTACTATGGCACTGGAATGAAAACGTATTTGCCTTTTTAAGTAGCTTTGATATTTCTAATGGATGAAATTTAAACATTTTCATGTAGGGGTAACGTCCAAAACTTATTAAGATGTATGTACATGTATGTAGCAATAAACTCACGTTGAATTTGCTGGCCTTGTGTCCTGCAGTGCTTGAGAACGTGACTTGCAGATCGTGCGGGAAGTCCAGAGTCAGAATTCTGCCACCTTTTTTCAATTTGAGCACCACGGCTTCCTGGCATTCGACAAACAGCACCACCTGCCTGGGCTCCACGCTTAAAGCCATTCTCACCCAACCACCCCCCGCAAACGGGCTCCCGACCGGAAACTTCACCGATTCGGGCCGCAAGCCTTCTGCTGACCTGAACTCCAGCTGCAGCCGATCCGCTCGAGTGTTGGAGACGAGCTCCAGCAGGGGACGTCCGTCCTGCTTCAGGTGATCAGGGGAGCTGAAGGAGATTAGGGTGGCCTTTGAGTTTTTCTTCTGTCGGCCCACCAGGTGCAAACCCAGCACACCACGTAAGGTGCCACGGAGGTATTTTGCTGCGTCTCGTTGTAGCGTGAGATGAGGCGTGCTTGAACGGAATCTCCAGGCGGGCGTCTCGGGATCATGCCCTTTGGTCTTGGAGACTCCCCGGTGGGAGCGAGTATAGTTGAGAACCTCGAGAAGGTTAATTACTGTTGGAGGAAAATGATGAGGTTAGCGTGACATCACAAAGATGAGCTGGACAAAATATTATATTATTGTTAGAGGAAATGTGTGATGAGAATATCTGATACCTCACAATGTTGATTTAAGAAATGTTATAAAACGTCACAGTTGGTTTATCTGCAATTATACTCGCTGTACAAAACAGCTGTTGGACGGTTTTATAAGCATGTTAAAGAGTCAAGTAAAGAAGAGACCCTGCAGAGAAATGATGGTGAGCAAGCAAAGTACACATAATGACTTCCTTTACTTTGTCAGATCTTTTGCTTTACTGTTTTAAATCTTCCTGAGGATGAAGCAGCTAAGCACAAGCACACAGACGTATGCACGGGAAGAGAGAGAGAGAGAGAGAGAGAGAGAGAGAGAGATATCAGGTCCTTCCGTGTGAAATCAGACAGAAAAGATAAGAGGCACAAAATCAAAAGAGCAGCCAGCGACTAAAGAAACAGGAAAAAACAAAGGTCTTTGTGCTGGTGGTGAAGATCCTTTCAATGTCTACCTGCAGAAATTGTTAGATAGATAAAAACAGAGAGAATAGACAGGTGTAAATTTAGGTGAAAAATGGCAACGTTTCTCAGCACCATGATTTTACAATACGTCATATATAATGTAAAACATAAAGGACATATAAAATGTAAACTTTTCACAATATCATATCATCACAACATTAATTGCTGTAACCTAAACAGGTTATTATTTTGACGAGAACATAATTTAAAAAACTTATGTCGTTATTCTACAGCAGTGGTCCCAAATGGGGGTACGTGTACCCCCAGGGGTACTGCAGGGGGTACTTTAGAGAAACAGAAATTTAGGAATAAATAATGAAAATCAATAAATCGATAATTTATGATAATAGTATTGTTATATGAAATTAGGACTACACAAATATGCATACATTTAAAACGCATTTCAATTTATAAGTGTTATTTTTTGAGACCCGGAATCAGGAGCAGTGTCTGGGTGTAAAGTAATGCAAGTTAAGAGAGGATGCGCTTAAATGTTAAAAAAAGTTTATAAGCAGTAAACCTACTTGGGGGCATCATATATAATAACTGTCTGACTCTCATTTCACTGTATTGTAATGCAAAATGTTGCGGTCTGGTCAAGGGGTGAAAAAATCATAAAAAGGGGTACTTAGGCAAAAAAAGTTTAAGAACCACAGTTCTACAATATATGAATAAAAAGTATCAAAACATTACAAGAAACTCCTGTTATGGCTTTAGATGAAGTCTACCATATCACGTTGCATAAGTTATGTCAACCAAAATACAACATCAATCACTGTCACTCATCATTCATCAGTTTAACTGCCAAGATCAATGTTCTGACTGACAGGTGAATGTGTTTGATTGACAGATGCATGCGCTCACCGTTATTATCTTCCCGCTCGTGTTTCGAGTCCTGATGGGTCTGGACAGATCCACAAACAGTCCACAGCGCCAAGAAACATCCAATAAACCATCTGACACTCATTTTCTCACAACCCGTTTACAAAAAACTGCTAAAAAAACAATTGTCATTATTTAGAAAATACTGACGCAAACTCTGTTGCAAAAAAAAACATTTTGCACCGCAAAACATATAATAAATATTCAAATGCATTCAAAGGTTTTTCTTATAAATATAAAACGAGATGTATCCCTAAGAAGAGCTGAATAAATTGTAGGTCTTGCTCTCTCAAACATGAAACATCTGGAGTGCGCGTGCGGCTGAGGAAGCGCTCTTCTTGTCTTCTCGTCTCTAAACAAAGAAAAAGTTTCGATTTCTTTCCGCCGACAGTAAAATGGAGACGTCAGAATGCGAAAGCATATCCCGGGATATCTTCTCGGCTGCTTGTGTTCATCTGCTCCACTAAAAATGATTCTCCTCCTCCTGACCGAAGAGAGGTAGGGGCGGGCGCATCGGTGCTGAAATATCGATACTTCCGATGCTGAGGTTGTATCGAAAAGGATCGATCCTAACATAAAACATCGATACTGATGTGTTTTTACTACATATCTTATTTTTTTACTAATGTAGATAACAATTGTATAATAAAGAAGAACTATTCATCCCATACACCTAGTTCTGCACATGTTGCTCCTCCCTGACATGTTGTGTTTTGTAGTTCGCTATCACGTGACTTAGCAGAGCCAAGCCAGTGAAAAGCCAAAAGATTAAAAGTACTTTAAACACTTTGTTTCTCAAACAACTGTGTACGCTTTGTTTATAAATTCAATTAAAAATGTAATGAAAGGGAGATTTTATTTGTTATATTATTGTGTCTAAACATAACACAAAAACGGAAGGGCAGTTTTAAAAGCTTTGTTCTTCAGAAATAATTTTGTGCACTTTTTTGTTTTTTTTTATAAAGCTAGAGAAGTAGTACTGGGTTAGGGCAAAAATACTTTTTTATATATCGGTTTTCTGTTCTGTTAATCTGTTATTGTTACTATTTTCCAGTAATAATTTGGCGCAACGGGTCAGACCAAGAGCGGTTCAAAATAACCTTATGATGACGACAATATCGAGGACCGTGACGTCGCCCGGCATGGCGCAGCCGGGGCCCCACCCTGGAGCCAGGCCCGGGGTTGGGGCTCGTATGCGAGCGCCTGGTGGTCGGGCCTTTCCCCATGGGGTCCGGCCGGGCTCAGCCCGAAGGAGCGACGTGGGGCCACCCTCCCGTAGACCCACCACCTACAGGAGGGACCGTAAGGGGCCGGTGCAAAGTGGACCGGGTGGTAGTCGAAGGCAGGGACCTCGACAACCCGATCCCTGGACGCGGAATCTAGCTCTAGGGACATGGAACGTCACCTCTCTGGCGGGGAAGGAGCCGGAGATTGTGCGTGAGGTTCAGAGATTCCGACTAGAGATAGTCGGGATCACCTCTACGCACAGCTTGGGCTCTGGAACCACACTTCTCGAGGGAGGATGGACTCTTCACTACTCTGGAGTTGCCCAGGGTGAGAGGCGGCGGGCTGGTGTGGGTTTGCTTATAGCCCCCCAGCTCAGCCGCCATATGTTGGAGTTTACCCCGGTGAACGAGAGGGTCGTTTCCCTGCGCCTTCGGGTCGGGGGTAGGTCTCTCACTGTCGTTTGTGCCTATGGGCCAAACGGCAGTGTAGAGTACCCGGCCTTCTTGGAGACTCTGGGAGGGGTGCTGGAAAGCGCCCCGACTGGGGACTCCGTCGTTCTGCTGGGGGACTTCAACGCCCACGTGGGCAACGACAGTGACACCTGGAGGGGCGTGATTGGGAGGAACGGCCCCCCTGATCTGAACCCGAGTGGTGTTCTGTTATTGGACTTCTGTGCTAGTTACAGTTTGGCCATAACGAACACCATGTTCAAGCATAAGGGTGTCCATCAGTGCACATGGCACCAGGACACCCTAGGCAGGAGGTCGATGATCGACTTTGTAGTTGTTTCATCTGACCTACTGCCGTATGTCTTGGACACTCGGGTGAAGAGAGGGGCGGAGCTGTCAACTGATCACCACCTGGTGGTGAGTTGGATCCGATGGCGGGGAAGGAAGCTGGACAGACTCGGCAGACCCAAACGTACTGTGAGGGTTTGTTGGGAACGTTTGGCCGAATCGCCTGTCAGAGAGATCTTCAACATCCACCTCCGGCAGAGCTTCGACCAGATCCCGAGGGAGTCTGGAGACATTGAGTCCGAGTGGACCATGTTCTCCACCTCCATTGTCAACGCAGCCACTCGGAGCTGTGGCCGTAAGGTCTCCGGTGCCTGCCGAGGCGGCAACCCCCGAACCCGGTGGTGGACACCGGAAGTAAGGGAGGCCGTCAAGCTGAAGAAGGAGTCCTATCGGGCCTGGTTGGCTTGTGGGACTCCCGAGGCAAATGACAGGTACCGACAGGCCAAGCGGACTGCAGCCCTAGTGGTTGGGGAGGCAAAAACTCGGGCCTGGGAGGAGTTCGGTGAGGCCATGGAGAAAGACTATCGGTCAGCCTCGAAGAGATTCTGGCAAACCGTCCGGCGTCTCAGGAGGGGGAAGCAGTGCCCTATCAACACTGTTTACAGTGGAGGGGGGCAGCTGTTGACCTCGACCGGGGATATCATCGGGCGGTGGAAGGAATACTTCGAGGATCTCCTCAATCCCGCCGTCACGTCTTCCTTTGAGGAAGCAGAGGCAGAGGGCTCAGAGGCGGACTCGCCCATCACCCGAGCTGAAGTCACCGAGGTAGTCAAGAAACTCCTCGGTGGCAAGGCACCGGGGGTGGATGAGATCCGCCCTGAGTACCTGAAGTCTCCGGATGTTGTGGGGCTGTCTTGGCTGACACGCCTCTGCAGCATCGCGTGGCGGTTGGGGACAGTGCCCTTGGACTGGCAAACCGGGGTGGTGGTCCCTCTTTTTAAGAAGGGGGACCGGAGGGTGTGCTCCAACTATCGGGGATCACACTTCTCAGCCTCCCCGGGAAAGTCTATGCCAGGGTACTGGAGAGGAGAATCCGGCCGATAGTAGAACCTCAGATTCAGGAGGAACAGTGTGGTTTCCGTCCCGGTCGTGGAACACTGGACCAGCTCTATACCCTCTCCAGGGTGTTGAAGGGTTCATTGGAGTTTGCCCAACCAATCCACATTTGTTTTGTGGATTTATAGAAGGCATTCGACTGTGTCCCTCGCGGCATCTTGTGGAGGGTGCTCCGGGAGTATGGGATTCGGGACCCTTTGCTAAGGGCCATCCGGTCCCTGTACGACCGGAGTAGGAGCTTGGTTCGCATTGCCGGCAGTAAGTCAGGCTTGTTCCCGGTGCATGTTGGACTCCGGCAGGGCTGCCCTTTGTCGCCGGTTCTGTTCATAATTTTTATGGACAGAATTTCTAGGCGCAGCCAGGGGCCGGAGGGTGTCGCGTTTGGGGACCACACGATTTCATCTCTGCTCTTTGCGGATGATGTCATCGTGCTGGCCCCATCAGACCAGGACCTTCAGCATGCACTGGGACGGTTTGCAGCCGAGTGTGAAGCGGCTGGGATGAGAATCAGCACCTCCAAATCTGAGGCCATGGTTCTCAGTCGGAAAAGGGTGGCTTGCTCACTTCAGGTAGGTGGAGAGTTCCTGCCTCAAGTGGAGGAGTTCAAGTATCTGGGGGTCTCGTTCACGAGTGAGGGAAGGATGGAACGGGAGATTGACAGACGGATCGGGGCAGCTTCTGCAGTAATGCAGACGCTGTACCGGTCTGTCGTGGTGAAGAAGGAGCTGAGCCGCAAGGCGAAGCTCTCGATTTACCGGTCAATCTACGTTCCTACTCTCACCTATGGTCATGAGCTGTGGGTCATGACCGAAAGGACAAGATCGCGGATACAACCGGCCGAAATGAGCTTTCTCCGCAGGGTGGCCGGGCGATCCCTTAGAGATAGGGTGAGAAGCTCGGTCACTCGGGAGGAGCTCAGAGTAGATCCGCTGCTCCTCCACATCGAAAGGGGCCAGCTGAGGTGGCTCCGGCATCTTTTCCGGATGCCCCCTGGACGCCTTCCCGGGAAGGTGTTCCGGGCATGTCCCACCGGGAGAAGACCCCGGGGAAGACCTAGGACACGCTGGAGGGACTATGTCTCCCGGCTGGCCTGGGAACGCCTCGGTGTCCCCCCGGAAGAGCTGGAGGAAGTGTCTAGGGAGAGGGAAGTCTGGGCATCCCTGCTTAGACTGCTGCCCCCGCGACCCGGCCCCGGATAAGCGGAAGAAGATGGATGGATGGATGGAATTTGGCGCAAAGTTCATCCTTGCAAATTCTATTACTGGTATATAAATATATTTATATGGTTTAAATTATGTCCCATATTTTAACATCTACATGATTATTTAGCCTATAGGCACATTAAGAGCACAAATCACAAAATATTTTAGTGGTCATGAAAATTTGTTCAGATTTAGCAAATTAATGATGCATTCGACTGATAAATCATGAAACTTCATCATCAGGAAAGTAGATGTAAATTCAATTGAATGCTTCTAAAAGTATCGGTATCGATATCTGCAATACTGGCCCTGCATTTACTTGGTATCGGATCGATACCAAATTTTACAGTATCGCCCGTATGTTTTTCCCGATTTCCAGAATCCTAGATCGCTAGAAGTCCCAAACTTCATTAACAAATAACGCGCACTTGGGTAACACATTACATTAAGATTTTGGCATCAAAATGCCAAACGAACAGTAATGCTCAACTGAGTAGTTATAAACTACAGAATGATCTTTGTTCACTCAATTTATAAGAAGTTTCATGTGTACATAGATACATTATTAGCAGATGCTACAGCACTTCAAATCTACTAATCTATTATTTCCCTCCTATTTTTATTTTTTGTGCATGAGGTTAAAACAACATGTGACCTTATTTAATTGACTATAATCATTTATCTTAGGTTTGTGTGTTTAAAGGTCACTTAGAACACAAAACCTTTGTTTCTGATCTTATTGAGTTGATAAAGGACACTATTTCAGCCTTCTCTATCAGTATTAGTTAAAGTCTATAATTGTGTTATGTCGAGGATTCTTAAAGCATAAACTGGGCTTAGAGAAGTCTGTCTGTCTATACTGTATGTCTGTACATAATTATTTGCTTCTAGGTCAATTGTTTACAGTATATTTTGGTTGCACTATTGTATTTTGTTAGTCAACATAACGCAGTAGAGTGATACTTTATGTTAAATCTAGGATGATGGTTAGACCTAGATGTGGTATTTGACTTATGTGTTGTCTCACACATCCAGCTTGGCCGGGATCCAGTGAGCTTTTACTCTAAACCCCAGACTAATCCAAAGACTGTTCTGCCATTGCCCCAGACGCATACGTGCGCTTAGACCTTAAACACACTGACTCTTAAATGTAAGTCGCTCACACAAATTCTCATTCTCTTTCACACATATCTCGCAATGACTATCATTTATATTTGGAAAGAAAGTACCCAGTTGGATATCTGACTGAAACGGAGGCGTCGTTCTACAGGTGGGTTTCTTTTGTGCTATTCTGAAGCAAAACAAATGCGGTAAATAAAACAAGACTGAACAATTATAATGTTACAGAATATCATGATGTTTTATTCCGTGTCTGTGTGTGTTTCTGTGAACTGGTGTTATAGTCTTATATAGTCTATAGTGCAAGCAAACCAAACAACAACCCTTAATCCACACAACAACACAAGTTCTCTGTCTTGATATTTTACAACTGTATGTGTCCAGGTTTGGCTTTATTTGTATCCTCACAAATAGTAGAAAACTATTTTTTTACTTTACATCTAATAATCTGACAACATTGTGATGATGTTTGCGATGATTAAGTTAAGTGGAGAGTATAGTTAATAGCATTTTCTTATGAAAACCATTGCATATATTGCATAATTTTTAAGGTCTGTGTTGTGTGTGTGTGTGTGCGTGCGTATGTTTACTAGATTGTACAAGCCATCCAAGCATGCATGTTTATCTTAAGACAGAGACGGTGGGGTGGACTGAATTGTTTGTATATTGTGCAGTTTCACAAACTGTAATTACAATTATTTGCATGAGTTGTTTAGGTCTTAGCAGAAAGTTTTGTTGTAAACACATTAGTAAATTTTCACTTGCAATCCTCTCGTTGCTCAACGTGTATCACAAGAGCTCCAAAATACACAGTTTCAAAATGAAGGTATTAAGTGTTGAAGTTTTGTAATCTTTTTAATTTAACAATAATATTTAGGTGAGTTTAAAGATGTAATGCGAGTCAGAGGATAGCAAGTGTTTACGTTCATACGTTTGAAAGAGTACATGTTTTGCGTTTCACAAAGAAATAAGAAACCGTGGAAGGGATATAATGTGTATTTGTGTATTAACGCAGTCTGTATATATGTGCATTTGTGTGTTCACATGTGAGACAGCTTCTCCGTCATGCACTTCTTCAGCAGATTAACAGATCTTAAATAAGAACAGGCCATTCGCAGAAAGCGTGTCTTGGGTTATACATTGACAGGTCATGATGACCTTAATCCTCAACGGAATGTCTCTATGGACACTTTCACTTTCAACATTATGTAAACTGATATAAATTCAGCTTTGGGAAAAATTAAGGGGCCATCCAACACTTTCATTTAATCAGCATTGTTGACTTTCATACATAAAGTCATCCAACAGCAATGTGAAAGACTGACAGCATGACTAAAAACAGAGCATCATTTCGGCTATTTTGACCAGTTCCTCCAGTTTTCAATCAAATACTTGCAAATATTTGATATTTGGGAGAAATATTGTTAGTAGTTTAAAGAATGAAACAAAAATGATAATTTTATCAAAACACCCGTGAATAACGTGTTGACAAAATGTTTATATGCTCTCCTACTTGAAAGTCGCTTTGGATAAAAGCGTCTGCCAAATGAATAAATGTAATGTTAATAGCAAATAATAAATAGCAATAATTTTAAGATTGGTCTCCTAATATTTTTCCGCAGCTGTATTTTAATGCAATGAAATATAACAGTTGCTTTTTTAACCTGACAGTGAGAGAGATGGTTTTGAAGTTGATCTTCTGTCATCTGCCATTATGGAGGATTCTAATGTTCTGTCACCTTCTATCTGCATTCAGCTGGAACTCTATAATGGGTATAATCACAAAGAAACCACACACATGTAAAACACACGAAAACATGCTTTCATGCTTACTTAACACACACAGTTATGATAACAACAAATACTGCCGGTGAATACAATTCCAAAAACATTTCTGATTCATTGGACAGATGCATTAATTCAGTAAGAGAGCATTTCACATTTTGTCTAAATGACAGCCGGTGAATGTGGCGGGGGTCACAGTGAGTTTGTGACAGTCAGAGAGAACAGCGTGAGGGGAACTCTCATCACCAACCTCAGCTTCTCTGCAGATCCATCGACCAATCACATAAGGTTAAGACTTTATGGGAAGGATTCTGATTGGTTCTATCTGGAGGGAAAAAACGTACGACTGAACTCGTCGTCAAACAGGATTCTTGATCGAGAGGTGACAAAAACAGCATGAACGGAACCTACAAACACAGTAACCTTTTTGAACATGCTTCCCTTTTCATTTGTCCTGTTTTTATATTAATTGTCAGGTGCACGACTCGGTTTTAACGGCAACTGTGAAGTGTTACGAACATGGGACCTTTCAAGTAAGTGCAGCTTAATTCGAATAAATACATAAAGGCTTGAATCTGCTAATGGTGATGCCAAATGTGGGATTGGTGTCAGGCTGAACACCGGATTGTGGTGGAGGTGTTGAACGAGAATGACAACAGGCCAGAGTTCCTACAAAGCTCAATACAGCCTGTGGAGATCAGTGAGGTACAGAATGTTCGGTACGTGATGAATGAATTTTAAATCTGTGTTTGACTGTTGTTTAAAGTTTTTTGCAATTGTTTGTTTAGCTGACAGAAGTGAACGCTCTAGCGTTCATAGTCCAGGCCATGGATGGTGATGGAGACACGCTCACATACATCATTGACCAAACATCTGTGAGTCGACAAAACCTACCTACTGTACAGGAATAATCTTCTTATGTCCTTTTCTAGCATTTCTAATATTTTTCTAATATTTGTATGATTTGGGAAAAGCAGAGAAACTAAATGCAAAAGACTACTTAGACGAGTCATATAACACGGCTAAAACGAATATTATCATTTGTTTTAGATGTAATGCAATGTGTATACACAATTTAAGGTTCAAAAAGGATGTATTTTCCACATACCATGCATGTTTGTATCTCCTCTTTGCACCACCTCTCTGAAACGTGCGGATTCTTTACAAAGCTCATCGCTCTGAAAAGCGAGGTGTGCTATGATTGGCCAGTTAACTAGTGCGTAGTGATTGGTCGAATACTGCAAGCGTGTGACGGTAATGTAACGCCTCTTACCATATTTGGAACATTATCCAAATATGGAACATTTGGTTCCTCTTCAATTGTACTGACAGGTACGCCCACCTTACTTGCGAATACATTTGGACCGTCTTAGTCAAATCCTACCACGAATTGATGTAGATTTGTGCGGGTTTGGTTACACAAGGGTTTCAGACAGGCCTGGAGAGCATTCGCTTTTATATAGAAATGCATCTTTTATTCCGACACTTATACTTCTGCAATTTTACATGTCTAATACATGCATGGGCAACTTATAACACGCCAAAGACACAGAAAATCACTTTTTCGCCCCATATGACCCCTTTAATTACTCAAAGTGAATCGTTTTGTAATGCAACTCCATTATTGATATTATTTCACGTTCATTAATGCCAGAAGTTCTTTGTTAAATACATGATAATAACAACCAAGTGTGAACATGTTTGTACGTTTCAGCCAGACGCCGATTATTTTCGTGTGGACTTGCCCAACAGCGGCAGAGTGATTCTCAACAAATCAATGAACTATGAAAGCAAAACTCATCTGCAGCTCACTCTTCATGCAGTGGTATCTCACACACAGAAAATATTGTGCTTGTGGAAGCTATGGAAGTTTAGTCTCTTTGGAACATGCCTGAATGTTTATTTTGGTTTAGGAGTCGAACACCAAGGAGCACTACAATACGACAGCCACTATAATCATCAACGTAACAGACGGAGATGACCAATACCCACAATTCCAGCCGTGTATTCTCCTCTCAGCCAAACAAAGCAGCCGTATATGTGCCAATCCTGTGTACACTGCCAACATCACAGAGAACGACCAGGTAAAACTTTGAATATGTAAAATAATAAACCACCAATAAATTACTAATAATTCAAAGGTCCAAATGTGCATATTTTTGGAGGATCTATGTACAGAAATGCAATGTAATATACATAACTATGTCTTAATAGGTTTATAAAGATCTTACATAATAAAGCATTATGTTGATATTACCTTAGAATGAGCTGGTTCTATCTACATACCCCGTGGGTCCCCTTGCATGGAATTCACCATGTTGTTTCTACAGTAGCCCTAAATGGACAAACTGCTCTACAGAACGCATTTCATATATACATTATCTCCTGCAGCGCAGTCTCGCCGCTAGATGCCGCTTAATGTTATACACTGGACCTAGAAAACAAGACATTTTGAAATTGTGAATAAAATTGAATAACATTTCTATAACATTAACAATGTACATACAGAACACATATGATTGAATATGCTCACTTATCCTATAATTGCAGTGTTAGTCCATAGACAAAATCAGATTTTTGCAATTTAAATTCAGATGAATTTGTCTGAGCCAATAATAAACAGGCAGGTTATATTACACTCTGAAAGGGATAGTTCATCCAAAAAAAGTCTTAATTTACAACCTCAGGTTGTTCCAAACCTGTATAAATTTCTTTGTTCTGCTGAACATAAAGAAAGATATTTGGAGGAATGTCCCTAACCAAACAGATCTTATGCCCCACTGCCATAGTAGGGAAAATAAATACTATGGAAGTCAATGGGGGATGAGATCGTTTTGATGACAAGAATTCTTCCAAATATCTTCCTTTGTGTTAAGCAGAACAAAGACATGTATACAGATTTGGAACAACCTGAGGGTTAGTAAATGAAGACAGAATTTTCATGTTTGGGTGACCTGTTTCTTTAAAAATAAAGGTGCTTTAAATGGTTCCATAGAAGAACCTTTCTTGTCAGATTGGTTCCACAAAGAACCTTTAACATCTGAAGAACCTTCCTGTTTCACCAAAAGGTTCTTTGTTGCAAAAAAAGGTTCTTCAGATTATGAAAAAGTAAGAAGATGATGGCTCCGAAGAGCCTTCAACTAAACGGTTCTTTGTGGAATCAAAAATGTTTTACCTGCAATGTCTGCATTGATCCTGCATATTCTTCTTTATGGATTTCATCTTTATCCTTTAGGACATTGTCTTGGACTTTTTTCCGGGTCAGATTCAAGCTGTTGATGGTGACAAGGGTCTGAGAACAACACTGACCTATGCCATCCTTTCAGGTACATCATCTAAACTTATTTTTCTGTGTCATTAAAGTTGTGTGAGCAAAAGTGAGCAAAACCTATTCAATTTGAGCAAAACTTCTTTTTGGGAACGTCCTCATTTGTAAAAAAAAATTACTATAAATGTCCTGTATAGAAATACAGTAGACAAAGATTTTTCAAACTTGTAAAATTGCAATAAGTTATAGTATTTATAACTAACTCTGCACAAGAACAATAGAAGGGTAAGGAATGTCCTCATTCAGATCTAAGAAGATCTAAGTAATCGTGTGTGTTGTAACGCAGGGGCTGATAATGGGAGATTTATCATTGACAGTCATTCTGGAGAGGTGAGGCTAACCAGACGCGTGGACAACAGACTGCTGACCCCGACATTCAGACTGCGTGTCATGGTGAAATAGTTTTTGTAAAATATCATTACTTTCCTAAGAGAATACAGTAAAAGTAAATTCTAAGCTGAAATAACTTATCTATGATCAAAAGTAGGGCTCACTTTCTTGTTTTTGTTAAGGCCGCTCAAGTGGACGACCCTCTCAAGTACGCGGTTGCGACGGTTCTTGTGAGGGTTCTAGCAGAGAACAGATATCCGCCCCAGTTCAGTCGTTCAGCGTACCGTGGTTTTGTGAGAGAGAGCACAAGCCCCGCTTCTCTCGTCATGACATACGGCAACACATTACTCACACTGCAGGCAATGGATCAAGACTTCAGCGATGTATGTGACTCAAGAACATTCCATACAACCACAACACTTACATTGTAGTGTCGACATCGAACATCAGTTTAACACTATTGCTTAAATTAAGATTGATTCTTAAGCATTAGATGCTGACTTTGTCTGTCTGTGTATTTAAGGTCTTCAATCCCAGACTTCAGTATTCTCTAAAGTCAGAAAACAACTCTCGGCTGTTTTACATTACACAAGAGGGACTACTCATCGCCAGATCCAACCAGCTACATCCCAACCATAAATACTTTCTGGAGGTATGAGAGTACAATCAAGATTATATTAATAAAAACACTATAGGAAAATCTAAAGTTACTATAGTAAAATAATGGTAACCAAAAGTTAATTTTGGTTATTTTGGCAAAACCATGATTTAACCATTTGTGGTAAAAATGTGGTTATAAAAATGGTAATCAATTCACCAAAAAACATGGATACTAATAAATCCATGAATCAATTTTGTAAGAGAAGTTAATCTGTAGGCTACAATAGTCTACTACTGATATAAACAGACATTTGTGTTGCAGGTTGTAGCCACTGATCTAGAGTCAGGGGACACTGTTTACGCCTCAATACAAGTGGGTGTTCTTCAGAAAGGCCAGCCAGGTACCAGTATCTCAAAAACATGGAGTGAAAATAATTATTTCTTTACAAATTGTAAAAAATTATTTATATAAAACAATGGCTTGATTAACGTGCAACGTGAAATGTCAACAAATACACACTGAAAAAATGATTATGTTCCTTGGTAGATTTTATGAAAATAAATACTTATTTAATTTTGTTCATTTCAATATGAAAGTAAGTGATTTGTGAAGTTTGAGTTAGAAACATGTTTTTGTTGCGCATAATTTTTTTACTTTAAGTAACATTTACTTGATATTTTAACAAAAACGTTTTTTTTACTTTAATTTTACAAATTTTACTTACAAATTGTTACAAGGAATTCTACAAGTTATTTTTTCAGAGCATTTATCCAGAAAATTACAATGAGACACACAATAATGCACATTTTGGTCTAATAAATAAATAATCAATTCAATATTGTTTTAGTTCCTCATGGTCCTTTAGGGGCGGGGCCTCCTGATGATGTTGAGACATTGGGCAGGACAGAGGGCGTGGCAGGGGTGTGTCTAATCTTACTGGCCATTGGCCTATTCATCCTGGTGCGGTGTATAAGGACGAGAAGGATGAGACGGGACCCTGCCATACGTGCCAGTGTGGCAGAGAGCAAACATCCTAATGTGGTGAGAGAAAATATTACATTCGTATTTTTTATTTTATTTTAGTAAACATTTAAGATCCTGCTGGACCCACAAAATACACATTATACTGCATGTTTGAAATAGTTCAAAAGGAAGTTTAAAGTAGGCTAATGAATCTGCATATTGAATTTGTTTACATTTGCAAACATTCTGTGTCCAGACCCTGAAATGGTTTCAGCTGGTGAGTCGATGCCTTCCGTTTATCACCCTGTAGTGAAACCTTTACTGTATTTTCAGATAAAACAACAACAACAACATAGTAACGTTGTTAATTTGTTTCTTAATTCACATAACACAAGTTACCCCGACATTTGGCTTTTGTTGGAACAAATAACATTGCAAAAAAGCATTTTCCAATTCAGTTCAGTTGTTTGGTTTTCACAAAATTTTGTGATATTTATGCTTAAATCAAGAAAAAGTCCACATGAAAAAATTATGTAGTATACTAGTATCTGAAGTAGTACTATATTAAACTTCACAAGCTGCAGTGAATACTGTAGTATATTTTTATATTTACTCTAGTATTGTTCTCCAGTATCAAGGAATTTTACTAGAGTTGATTACAGTTCTGCTAATCTACTAAAGTATACTACAGTATTTTTTCATGATAGATAATGTTGCTTTTCACTTTGAATTAAATCATTTTTATGACGCAAACCTCTTTTTATTTCTCTGAAAGCAAGATAATAAAATCATGTGTTTGCTTTTCAAGTAACTATATCTTGTTTTAAGGGTGTTTATATAATTGTGTTTGAAAACAAGACTGAAAACTAAAAAAAATATGAAGAATATTAACTTTTTTTGCAGTGCACCTGTGGTTTTAGATGAGACCAAACCAAAGATGCAATGTGGTTTTGTAGTAACGTGTTGTGTATTGTTGATTTGATTGATCACGTGTATAAAAACTACTGCCCTTTAACAGTTTACTGATGTGTTTGTTTGCTGACACCCCTTATACAAACTGAGTAAATTTGTCCTTTCAGATAATGGAAGCCATGGCCCCTGATATATTTAAAGAAATACAGTCGCATAAAATGAGAGGCTGATAAGAATGTTGTACAAACATCTTGCCTAAGACTCAAGATTAACACCAAAATCTGATTGTCGTTTGATACACAAACAAGTCACAAACTCACCATATAGTTTCTCCGACAGGTGAACCACGGGAGGCAGATGCCCCTAGTGGACGAATCGTTCTATCATAATGAGGCTTTCAGCGGGTACGACAGCTCCACATCACCGTTTTATGGCAAACAAGGCATTTACACTAAAACGGAGGGACCACCGTCATCATCTGTGAATTTACCATCAGTAACCTTAAACATGCCAGCGCCGCGGCCCAACGGAGGGCCAGCGAACAGATCCAAAACCGTGTCTTTTAGTGATTTCATTACGGTCCTAGAATCTCATACTGAGAGGGGGGTGAAAGAAAATACAGAAGCTAAAGCATCACTCCATACAGAGAAAGACATCTGCACTGATTCAGAGATAAAAGTAAATAATGGTTCAGCTATCACAAAAGATGAAAGCCTAACAGGATTTAACACAGAATCACAAAAAATCGCAGATTCAGACAACTCAGAATCAGAGACGTTTAATGCTCGATTAAAAAGAGCCATCACAGACCATGACACGATATCAAGTGACCCAATAGAAGTAGAAACTGATAAAGCAAGCGCTGTGCAAGTCCTCACAAACCCTGAGGATATAACAAACCAACATATCACAAATCTGGAGATGAAGAGCTCTCAAAAAAAAGTGTTTTCGGAAGAGGAACGAGAAGATTTACATCACGATCCACAAAACAAACATACAGCCACACAAAGCCTAATGTCAGAAGATTCCACGCAAGCAGAAACTCCAGTTTCAAAAGAAGAATCAAATACGTCCAACCCAGGATCTTCAGTCCCTGAGACTGTGATTGAAAAGATAGACGCTGGAATTCAAGACGGAAGAATTGAGATAACGGTCCAAGACACACCAAAGCAAAACATCATTGCGCAAGACAGCGTGGTGAATATAAATAAACTCAGCACAATGAATCTGGATTCGACTCTGACCGCAGAGCTGGACCAAACAATCCCAAACATGCATTGTGTTAATGAGGACATCAAAACTAATTTAGATAACATTAGCCCAGAAGAGAACTAGGAATCTCTTTCTAATCTAGATGTAAGCGATCGAGAGATTAACTTTCTAGCAACCAAACCTGACACACAGACGAACAAAGATCCTGACCTATGCAGCACAGATACACCGATAGAAAGATTCAACAAATGAGCGGACTTGAGCAGCGATGGAAGATAATGGATCTTTGTTTGAAGTGAAAATACTGAGCTTTGGTACCAATCGAGTGTCAAAATGCAGATTTGGACTCCGAAGGCACCAATTTTGGTCCAATAACTAAGATGGTTTGCGACGTACGGAAAGGCATATATTCATATTTCCAAGAATGAGCTATTCTAAAAGAATGGACTAAATGAAGCTACAATAAATAGGTATCTAGAAACCAAAATATCATCTCCATGTTTCAACCCATGGCTGGGGAAAATAAGGCAAAGACAACTGTTGGTTTAGATTAACCAAGAAAATATCTATACTGAGTGAATGGGATAGATTCCAATTTACATTTTCTTAAGTACATTTTAAATTCAAAATAACAAATGAGAAAACTGATTTATAGGCTTTTTCTGTCATTCCTACATTGAAGAGACCGTTCACCCAAAAATTAAAAGTTCTTGGCACCATTGACTTCCATATTAGAAAAAATGACAATGGTAGTCAATGGGGCCCTTGAACTTTTTGCTTTCCTACATTCTTCAAAATTTCTTCTTTAGTGTTGAACAGAACAATAAAATGTATAAAGGAAAGTATCCTAATATAGTAGTAAATACTGGCCAAGAACTGTATGGTTACAGGCATTTTACCAAATATCTTTCTCTGTGTTCATCAGAACAAAGACATTTATCCAGTTTTGGAACAAACTGATGAGTAGATGGTGACAGAATTTTCATTTTTGTGTGAACCGTTCCATTTAGTTCAAAAGAACATGAAGATTCGTGCTTTATTTGTATTGAAAACTGCACTGTAAGATGTACAGTTCAGGTCCCAATGTAAAAAAATATATAAATAAAACACAACAAAAAAAAAAATATTGGTTGTTAAACTGTTGACGTTAGCTCACTTTGCAGTTACTTTGGTAGATATTACACACGCAAGATTTCAGAAGCATTTTGGGAAAAACTCAATCTAGTCAACATCAAGATCTCCCCTTAGTGAACCCAAAAACATGTTTTTCATCAAGCAATTTAACAATACACGAAATGAAAACTGATGGTTTTATTCCATTTTATTGAGAAAAAAATTCTCAGCTATAAGGCAGTTATTTACAATGCCTGACCGGAGCACACTTATTACAGTTCACATTCATTTATTTTATAGACACGGGTAAACACTGACTATAAAGTAAAGTTAACAGAGGTGTTTGTGTTCAGTCATGTACAAACTACAGCGAAGAAACAAAAATACGTTTGTTAAAGCAGTTTAGTGTTGAGGGCAAGGCACTTGAGGAAAGAAGGGTTTATTAATTCAGTCTTACAAAAACTTAATAAAAGTTTAACCTATTAAGTAGTCAACCAGTTTCTACAATGATGCTTAATTGCTTGACATGCAGTTGCTGTGTTCAAGCGCACAGATCAGGCTGAGCAGAACGGTATGCTGGATCCTGTCTTTGCATTTACTGGATGCAGAATAAAAAAGTAATTCTCATCAAAACGCATCCTCTGGCTTAGTGTTAATATACAAACATCTACATATAGTGGTTGCAGAAACTATTAAGAATAATTTTTATGTGCAAACTGGTAACTGCAGTGTAAAAACCACCCATAGAGACGATGTATAACTGCTCGATGCTGCTATTTGACAAAGTTCTGCATGGCAGTTCACAATGTGACTGGAACACCATGTCATATCAGTGCATTTGAAAACGCATCGTAATCCATCGGCTATGAGCGGTATCCTGCGAAAGACGTCATGAAGAGGCAAGAAAACTGGATTTGATCGATTTGCAGTATAAAAAACATTAACACAGCAATAACTTGTTTCACAACAGGTGTAGGATACTTGAAATCATAAAATAAATTATTGTCCGTTGTCCATTCTTCAAATGTGAAGTTCCTGAAATTAAAACTCATCGTGCCGGACTAGAGCCTCACCAAAATCTGTTGCCTGGCTCCCAACAAATAAGTCATATTTGTCCACAATTTCTTGCTTTGTGAGACGTCCGTCCTGTCATTAAAAACAAAAAAGCATTATATTATATATTTATTATTACGTTTTATCTCCATCAGCCTATAAACAAAATCGATTCAATTAATGAATCAAATTCAGCCCGCAATTACATTAAGAGTTTACCAAAAAAGTGCTTAAGACTAGTGAAACTTTCACATATACTCATCTTACTTCCACTGAATGTATTTAACTAATACAAATGGCCTCAGGAAAAGTAATTCTGTCATGAATTACTCACCCCCAAGTTGTTCCAAACCTGTATACATTTCTTTGTTTGGTTAACCACAAAGAAAGATATTAAGAATAATGTCTCTGGGTCACCATTGACTACCATAGAAGAAAAAAATATTGATTTTTTTTGTGATCTGTTGAACACAAAAAAAATTATTTTGAACAATGTAGAGAAACAAACAGTTCTTGGGGATCTTTGAAAACCATTTAACTTTGTTCTACTATGGTAGTCAATGGTGCCCCGTAAATCTCACTTGCTAACATTTTTCTAAATAGCTTTCTTGGTGTTTAACAGAACAAAGAAATGTATACAGGTTTGGAACAACTTGAGGTTAAATAATTTATGATATAATTTTTATTTTTGGGTGAACTACTACCCCTGTCAGATGGCAGATGATGAATGAGTTTTTACCTTGTCGGCATCAGACTCATAAAGCAGGTGTTTGGCTTCTGCCTCCGCGTGGTCGTAGTCGGAGGGCATGATCCAGTCACGGGTCTCCTCCTTATCCATGCGGCCATCTTTGTTTTTGTCCCTGAAGTCTGTGAACTGTTCTCTCTCGGTTTTCACCCATTCTGGCTCCAGTGAGTCTCCATCCATACTGTACATGTCCCCTGAAATACACAAACAGCAAAACAAAAGTGAGACAAAGCATTACAGATGGCTGAAACAGAACTGAACACTAAGACACTTCTCGACGGTGCTTTTCTAACTTACCAATATATTCATTCAAGTCGATGAAACCATCTCCGTTTTTATCAATGTCTTCCATCGTCTCCTACATGTCAAAAACAAATTTAAATAAATATTAAAGCCTATATCACATCCTGTATGCCACAGATAAATTTTCGGCATCTAAAAGACCCAACACTGTATGTGTGACTGTCCACACGTACCAGCACAACAATGTCCTTCATATAGTCAAACTCCTCTGGGTGTAGAAACGCTGTTAACTCTTCTTTATTGGCTCTCAAGTCGCCGTCATGGTCGGCCAACTTAAAACGGCGCTCGTCTCTATTCATCATCTGCCTGTAGTTGAAACCATCCTCAGGATCAGCCTCATCTGAACACACAAATCAGCATATATCATATACAGTATATATAATGTACTAATATAATTCATATACATTAGTATTAGTCAGCCTATATTTTACATAATTAAAAACATATGTATAGTATAGCGCAATGCAAGTCGTTTTGGATAAAAGCGTTTGCCCATATAGCAAATGCACTTAGATACATCGGCCTATACATATAATACCTTAACATGCATTAGACAGCCTATATAACACATATACATAAGCCTATAATATACATATGTTTCATAAGTAACCTCAATGAACATACCGAGGATGTAGCCGTAAGTGGCATTCTTGTATTCCTCCCAAGAAACGAAAGAGTCCGAGTTAAGATCGTGAGCCTTCCACTGCCGGTCCACATCTTCATAAATCCAACGCATTTGAGCGTGTTTAATCCAGCGATTCATCTCATCCATGGTAACAAACCCGTCATGATCAGCATCGATCTTTTCTACGATCTTACTGTAGATTGAAAGAGCGAGAATCTTCATAATGACCGGATGCTCTGATGAAACGGTAACAGTGCATTAAAATAAATCTATTCACTTTTTCATTGCTAGTTATTTTAAAATATTACAATTTTAAAGCAAAGGTCATGCCGAGTTAGAAAAACACACTCAGTGTAGTGTTTCAATTGAATTGTTCTGTTCAGCAATGATCAGAAAATGATTATGATTATTTTCTTTACCCTAGTCTCTCTTTGCTCTCTTCCGGAGTGAGCTGGTCAAACGTCTTGGACTCTTCTTGACCGAGAAAAGCCTCATGGTCATAATCAAAGTTCTCTTCATCATCGTGCTCCTTGTTGC
The DNA here is from genome assembly GCF_015846415.1 of Triplophysa dalaica. Taxonomy (NCBI): domain Eukaryota; kingdom Metazoa; phylum Chordata; class Actinopteri; order Cypriniformes; family Nemacheilidae; genus Triplophysa; species Triplophysa dalaica. The sequence goes on from NC_079555.1 coordinate 2,989,374, forward strand.
TTAGCGGGGCGTCCTGATGAACACGGTCCTTCTTCTCCATGGGTTTGCAGGAGGACTGGTGAACGCAGAGAGCGACAAACAACAACATCGGCCACAGATCCATCTTCTTGCACAGAATTATATTCACTGTAAAAAGAAATAAAGACACAAAATGTAATGTTACAAATGATGATTTTCCCATCTTGCACAATGGCAAGCAAATACACAGACAGCACCTTAGGTGTCCAACCTGTGCATATAGGCTTTTATACTAATGCTTTGAATAGAAGTGATGAATTAAATGGTTAACGTTCATAACAGCATCTCCCTTTTCACTTTAAAGAAAATGAACTGATTAAAACGACATGACATTTCCAAACATGTGAATGTTACTGTACGTTAAGTAATAATTTAACCATGAATTTATAATAAATACATTTTTGTTACATTCAAATGACATTTCTACATCATTCGAGTTGTGTTAGCTTTGTACTTTTTTGTTTCAAGACTTGCTGCATCTACACATCAGACCCTCCTGCTCAAAACGGTCTTCTCTGTAAAGGTCACTATGTAGTAAATCATATTTTTTATTTACAATATTTTCCCATTTCTAAAATATATATTTTCTACATTTAATAAAATAATTGTCATTAATAGTTATTTGATCAAAGCCTTAAAACAGACAATTATATTTAAATATTTGATAATTTGCCAAATGTTATAATCGTGACAGCCCTGGGATATAATACACAAAATAATAATGTGGCACCAATACCATCCTGTTCTTTTATATGATGTCCCTTACAAATTACCATGGTATACCATTTTAGATCTATGTGCAGTTAAAAGAGAACTACACAATTTTAAAGTTTCCTTCAATAACTACACTTTAACTATGGTATTTGTAGTTAAACTATGATAGCACAAATGGCAGTAAAACTGTCAAATAAACATGGTCAAAATACTTTTACTATAATAAAACCATGTTTAACTTTCCTAAGACATACTGTATCAAACGTTACAATAGCAATTAATTAATTATAACCATATTCATCAAGGTATGGTATTTCAAAGTCATTTAAAAACACGGTTTAACCGTGATACATCGTACAAAGAAGCGGTTACTGCAAGGCTAATGAACGTTACTGTACATAAAGTTAATTAAATTAATAACACTTTTATCAAATACATAATAAAAGACATTATATTTAAATACTGCCCTTAACACGACATGCAAACATCTGACCTCAACTTAACTCCCTTAAATTATAAAGGCGAACGTGAATGCATTTTCTCTTCAGAAAACACAAATATAAAACTGACAACTAAAACGGATAATTTTAAGATACAAACGTTAATTTTATTGCAACTTCACCTTTCGACTTTTCTACTTTTCACGCCGCTCCGATGGTCTCAGGAACTCCGGATGTTAAACAGGAGTTAGAGGCGGTTTCTCCGGCGCAACCGACCAATCAGAGAGGACTCAAACATCAACCCCTCCCCTGTTGACGTCGCTTGTGCCGATCCGCGATTGGTCCACTTCAGTCAAAACGTGATTACGTCATCGGATCAGAACTGCCACGTCCGCAAGGGTCGTAGTGTTACGCACTAGTAGTTAATATAACGTTTTGATTCAGATCTCTGGCTACGAGATTTTAATAAAATACCACGTTTTACTTTTGAAGGACATTAGGGACGGTACATAAACATGACACAGTATTTAAAATTAAATTATAACAAACAAAAAAAAAACATTAAAAACCAACAAATGTTAGACAATTTCAACTGCAATCACTTTTCTGAGTATTTGTTCAATTACTTTTGCTCTCAAACCTATTTAAGGCTATGAAGTCAGTTCACCAGACACCAGAAAATGTGCAAAATGGTTGTTATGACCATTCAAAACATACAAAGTGTTTAAAAAAAACATAAGCTTTAACAACTTGGAACAAGTTTGTAAATATTCTGACGTTTTTGTAATATTTTACATAAAAAACATGTTATTACATTTGGCTTTAAATAGCAGCAGTCAATTTTTTTACAGTTAAAATAATTGCTCTTATCAGTGATAAACATCCATCTATAAACCATTTCTTGGTTTATTTTACAGCAAGCATGACTGCATTTCATTGGCTCTGTACTTGAACTGATGTGAACTACAAACTCAGAAGTGTACTTTGGGGCGATAACACTTGGTACAGAAATGACACACTTCACTTTAAAAGTATCGGCTCGTTTCAGAGCAGAATGTCGTAAGTGTAATGGAAACAAAGAAGAACAGAACAAAACTCAGATTAAAAGAATTTATAGTAGGAATATACAAAACAGAATTCTGCAAGCATCAGCAGAAAATTGAAGAAGCACTGACACAGCGAGTTTTCACAAAAACAATGACTCTGCGACTAAGCAACGACGCTTTGTCACACGTCTTGTATATTCATCTCTTTCGTTTTCCTTACGCCGGCATCTTTCATTTATGTCATCAGACTACACAGAGTTTTGTATGGAGTGTCAGGTGGCTTGTAGCTGTGCTTCCCTGGAAGCTGGTGGAATAGCAAGGGACAGAACCTCTGCTTTAGGGGTCATGGATGCAAAAAGTGTGTCCAGGATTCCCAGCACCTGCAGCAGTTCCTGCTGAAGTTCAGCTTCTCGACCCAACAGCTCCATCAGACGCTGAAGCAACCTCTCGACGACAGGTGACTGTGGAATTACCTGCTGATACAGATCTACAAACACACACACACACACACACACATTCATAGTAAGCAAACCTTCCAAAGGAATGATACTAAATCCTCTTTTTGCATCCAACTTCTTCAAATTTATGGGTGGCAAATCGAAACTCACCAAGAAGCATATCTCCGACTCCAAGCAGCTGACGAGAAAAGCGTGGGTCAGTGATGTGCCTGAAGAACAGGAACACAGAACGTTGAACCCTTTTTCTAAATCTTTTCTATATATTTATATATAAAGGTTTATATTCGGTTGGTCAAGATCACAAAAAGACTGGCAGGATGATCAATGTACTAACACAGACACTTAATGTTTTTTATATTGCTTATTCACCAGCTTTTTATTAGAAAAAAAAGAAAGTATCATGAAATGATGTTTAAATCATTTTAATCATGCAGAATGTTGACTGACCAACGATTGACCAATTACAAAGAAGTATTTCTGCAACATTATGAAACAAAAGGTCATGAACAAGAATGTTCAGGAATAAACTTTGACCTCATATTTTGTAAAGCAGTGGAATGTCCTCAATTCGTAATAACCTAATTTTAAAGCTTTTAAGTCGATACCTTGAATTCACCGAAACTATTAATCCCAACATGATCACGTTTAAGCTATGTCAGTTGGTTTGACATTCTGATCTGGGTTATTCTCATGACCTGGATTCTGTTTGAAAAGTGCTCTAACAAATTTCCTGGAGTTTACCCATTCCTAGAAGCCCAGTTTTGTAACAAGAATTTTATGTTAAGAATTTGTACCAAGTCAAGAAAACCACAAACCATGTTTTCAACCCTTCCTTTGCTTAGAAATTTAAACCATTTTTTAACTCAAATCTTTTATAATCTCTGTTGATGAGACTGCAATGCGGGGCATGTTGTCACAAACGTCAACGTGTTGCAAATATCTTTTTACCCGGAGAATAACTACATGTTTTAAATGACCTTTTTGTAGTCAAAACTGTAAAATCTGACTTGACAATCATATCTTAAGACATATTTACTTTATTGAAAAATGACAACGACCTCTGTTGGTGTAAAATCCTAACAGAGCATTTGATTCAGTCTGTGTGTGTTACATACTTTAGAAGAAAGTTGATTATTTTGCTTAAACTCTCTTCATCTCGTCCGGCGAGAGCGTTCTTCAGAGTTCCTCTGCGGCTCAACTCCATGATCACTGCTACAAGCACGTCTGGTTTACTGCTGCGTGTCCACGTCTGCATTAACATGCACAAACACATACAACTATGTACGGATGCCTGGATCCGAAGCATAAGATCAAGATAACCACGTCTAAGATTATCAATGTCAAAAGATAGGGTTTACCTGCAGCGCTGTGTCCAGGGCTTTAGACACCTGAAAGCTTTTCAGCAGTTTGTCATATTTCTGCAGATGCTGTTTAACTGGTTTACTGACCAAGAAGTCATCCTAAATAAGACACGGTAAAATAGACGTGTTATTATAAATGCAGAATAAACTGGCATAATAAATAAAAAAGGTAAAGAAAAGGAAAACTAAATACCTGTTTAGGTGTAAAGTTCTTCCCCTTGACAAACACCCGGTACGCGGGGCCTCGTCGTCTTCGACCAATCATCGGCTCTTTGTTTTCTTTGTGTTTCCTGTGTCTGACACTCAACACTCCATTGGTCATCCCCACAGCAATGACTTCATCATCAGGCTAAAGGAGAACCACAAAACCTATACAATTATAATCTAATAATGTGACCAACAATAATTTGTCCATTTTAACTTAAAAAGTGTATTTATATATATTTGACTAAAACTTAAACTAAAGTCATTGCACCAAACATACCGCAACAGCCAGGCTTAGTATAGACGCTGCAGAGTCAAAATTATGCACCACCTTATAGGAAGAGTTATACACTTTCACATGCCTGCGATAAAAAGCAAAAATAAATTCAAAAATGTATGAAAGTGACAATAAACATGAATAACCAAAATCCAGATTAGGCCTTTTCTGGTTTTTGATTCCTATGGCACACAGACGTGGACACATCCATCTTACCTGTCCAGGGACCCCGTGAGCAGTCTGTTGTGTGTTGAGCTCAGACAGGCACACGTAACGGTTTTGTGGTGATTCTTAAGAGACACAAGCTGCTGTCCGCCTTTCAGAAGGTCCCAGATTTTTACGTAGCGCCCTCCTGTAACATACACATCCCACTTTTAAAGGAGTAGTTCACTTCAAAATTTGTCCCATCGACTGTTAAAGTGAACTACTCCTGTAACATAACTGAAATAATTTACAGTGGAACTCTCTAATGTCATTGGAAAATAATAGTTGGAAGCTTTAAATTATTATTACCTATTATAACCATTATTTACCAATAGTGGATTAAATGCTAAACTCATCACTAATAAGAGGAAGTTGTTAGTGCTGTTAACCTGTGGACACCAGCAGGGCTTCTGAAGGGTACAGCAGTACACACTCCACAGGATGACCGTGTTGCATAGTCATCACACTCCCTCCTGACCGCACGTCGAATACTTTCACTGTGTGATCATATGAACCTGCAAGAGAGATCAAGACAACCAATGTAAAAAACTACTGTACTGTAATACCATAAATGTTATAAGCATGGCCGGTCATAGGAGATTGGTTTGCATGGGAGTCGAAAGCTCTTACCAGAGTGCAAAAGGCCACAGTGTCTGTTAAAAGGGCATCATATATATCTGTAGCACAAAGGTTTACCTGTGACAAACAACTCTGGGTTGAGTTTGCTAGGAACAGCCGTTCTGATATAGTCTGTGTGTTCGGTAAATGAGTTGAGCTCTGCAGCACTGGCAACATCCCAAAGACGACACGAGAGATCATCGGAACCAGACACCACGCGAAACCCATCCGATAGGAATGAGGTCGTACGTACCGCCCTGAAAAAGTGAGGAAGAGACATGAGACCGGTTAAAATATTCTTCGAATTGGGAAATTCAAGAGCTCGATGTACTATGAGAATATACTTTCAGACGTTACCTGCTTATTCAAATACACTTGATGAAAAACAGCAGTTTTGTACTTTCCCAGTATACAGAGCTAGATGAACAGCTACAAAACACCCTTACAAATCATATACACATCTAACCTCTTTAAAGTTCAAATCACCCAAAATTATTGAGTGTGTTTATACACTTTCTTTAACTCAATTATTTAATGCTGGGACATACTTTGTGTGTCCTGTGAACTGCCTAAGAGCCACTCGGCCGCTGACGTCAAACAGTCGGATGAGTCCCTCTTCACTTCCAGCCACTATCAGTTTGCCATCACCTCTGAAACTCCCTCCATACGCCGTATCCCGAAAACGGGTGAAGCTCCGAATGGGCTCTTGAGAATACGGTCCATATACCTGGATCTGATACAACGCATGATGAGATCAGCATACTGCATGTGTGACAGTTCTTAATGCTGAACTTATGAATCAGTTACCACAGAATACATCTCCTGTGATATGTACTTTTAAATGTATTTAGATAAAAGTATCTGGAAAATGAATAAATGTAAATATGACACCGCGTGTGTGATAGAGCGATATGCAAACTCACTCTGGTTGAGGCTGTGACTGCATAATTGTGAGGTGGGAGAGGAGAGAAGTCGATTTTTGTAACCGCACCAAATTCTTTAATTTGTATAGCAGCCTGAAAAACAAAAAGTAGACAATAAAACCACATCTCTCTATATTAAAAGTGGCATTTTCAGATTCATGCATGTAAATATTAAACGTTTTTTGACCTAAAATAAATAGACAAACAACATTCTGTACATACAACATTTAAACTGTGAAAAGTTCACATTTAATTAGATCCAAATATCATAAAAACATTACAGTTAGTCATTCCAACCTTATAATTTTTCCAGTACAGCGTATCCTCAGTCACTTTCTCTCCTAGTTTTGGACAAGTCTGAATTTTAGTGGGTCTGAATGAAGCCATCTCAGAGATGAGCTCTGGCTCTCAGCTAACAGTTCGTTCACTTTGAGCGCCTGCAAAACAATACTTGACTTCATCAATAATTTCTTCATAAATGAAGACATTCAATAGAGTTACAGTAAATAGTTTATTCGGATATAGAAATAAGAAGATCTACAAATGCCACAAAATGAAAGATGGATACTATTATTACTAATAGCGAGCTGCCACATGCAAGTGCACCTCTGAAACGGAACTCTTTACCCTACATCTAGCGATAAATCCAGGAGTGCAGATTTATCAACGTCTATAAACGATCGCTATAAAATATATCTTACCGTATTGTGAACCTCAAAATATTTGGTCAGAATTTCTTTCGCTGTAGATTAAACGATAGAAAACATGGGCAAAAATCACGTTGTTGCTAGAAACACATGGGGGCCGCCATTTTGTGACGTCACACTCGGTTTTCAACAAACTTTATTGAAAATACCTTGTTGAAACAAACTCAGCTTACCACGCGAGCGCCAAGGTTTACAAACAGATCGATTTATAAATAACATTTTAAATATTCATAAAACTATTTTAATTATTGTTGCATTCTTTTTGATGATGTAGCCCGGACAGGTTTTTTTATTTTATTTTTATTAAACTTGATATAGATCGTGGCAATTTCTGATGAATACAAATTTCTTCTAAATAGCACATATACAATTTTTATTTTAGTAGGTGTGCTTTTATTAAAAAATAAAATGTTGCTTTGCCTTGTAATTTTTTAATAATATTTTATTGTTTTCTGTTTTCCTAATCGTGAATGAAGTTTTCCTTTTCAACCCCATACGTTTCATTGTTGACTACACAATAATAAACAAGAGGGGTTTTATCTAAAAATATTACAAAATGCACTCCAAATCTCTCAGGTATACTTCTATCATATACCCTATCTATCACAATTTTTTGTAATTCTGTTTCAGATCATTGACTCAAGAAACCAAACAATAATATACAAAATAGCAGAGAAAATAATCAAATAAAGTGTTTATATTGTATTTCACCGGATCATTTTAAACAAACAAAATGATGGTGCCATGTGTTTTCAGTAAAGTACCTTGAAGTACCACATAACATGATATGGTATTTATTAAGGAACAACTAATTGAAATAATAAACCAATCATATTTGATGATGAATGATAATTAGAAACCCTTCAGGATTTCTATCTAAAAATTTGTAAAAATTTATTTTCAACAAATTCACATGCAAGCTGTGTTCATGAAAATTGTATGAAAAACATATTTAACACATATGAAGGAGTAAAAACGAGAAGTGACTGGAATGTGTTGGTCAGTAGGGACTGTTTGTAAGTTGGTGTTTTTTATGGCCGTGCGAGATATAGGTGAAGGGACTGGCCAACTCTGTCTTTCTAGAAATTAACAATGGGCTATTTAACTTTCCAGGATATGTGCCCAAGACAAGCATTACACAGAAAGGTCAAGTTAAGCATGCTAGAAAAATTAGTAAAAAAACATCACGCACCTATAGTACATATCCAGTTTTCCTTTGGTGCTTTCAAGATGAATCACGTATGGTTCTGGCCGGAGTTCCTCAAAAGGAAGTGAACTTGCAGATGTAAGCTCAAAGGTAGAATCTTGACTATAGTTAATTGTCCTACCTCCCTAATTTTAGCAATATGTGCAATGATAGTGAAGTGTGTCAAGGCAGATAAACATGTCATTTTCATAGTAACATAGACTTGAGAAACCTCACTGGCAACCAATTGTATTTACACCTAATGAGAGGGAAGTATTACATCTCTGACGCAAAGGGGTCTGCCCGAGTGAAGTCAGTCTGTTGCCCTTTATGCATGCACACTGCAAAACAGTTTTAGGCTATCTCTCTCTCTCACTCATTCTCACACACACAAGTTTAATAATCACACATAAAGACGTACAATATGAAACTAAAATGTGCATGTTTCCTGAAACCCAAAGAACTTGCTCCCATACCAACCCAGCCATCAGACACATTTTCCCCTGATTAACATAAAGGGGTCATCAGGTTCAGATCATTTGCAAAGCAAAGCTGGTATAGAGGAACTGTCTTTACCACAGATAGTTATCACACCTCTTATCTTCTTTAACCACCTTGCGTTTGGTTTCTGTCACACGTTTATTTAAAGTCAACGTGAGATGAAAATTCGGAAAGTGAGTTGTAGACCAGTGAATGACCAAATCGTATATATTTAGAACAAAAAACCTTATAAGCACGTTTCCAAATTATATGGAAGTAGGTGTTTTGAGAACACTGCCAGTTATTAATGTTTATGCAGAATTGAATTGGTCACACGTTTCCTGAAGTCTGTGTGTGAAAAAAGTGCCACTATCATATTTCCTCCTACCTTTCTGTCATCATCGACTTTCTTATTTCTCTCTCTCATAGTCTGAATATTGAAGATGTGGTTAAATGCCTGGTAACCTCCACTCAAGAAAGAATTACTTCTATTTATTCCTTTAACTTCCACAAAGTGATCGTCTGTCTGTCTGGGGTTAAATTAAATGACATAAAATATGAATACTGTCTACAACAAAGTGCGTGATGACAAAAACAAGTAAGAGGCTGTCACCAAAAATGCTTATCCCACATTTTATTCATCCGAAGAAAAACGAATTGTACATGAAACCATTTTCAGAAAATCCCAAACAAAATTAAAAAAAACTACAGCAAAAGAAAATTATAAAGCCAAAATTAACTTCGGATATCCTGACACTAACATAAGAGCATTGAAATCTTTATATCCAGGAATTTAGGTGCCCCTGAAGCTCTCAAAATGTCATTCAAAATGACACTGGGACTTATTTTCAAGAAATATTCTTAAACACTTGACGTTCATCATATCGTCCAGCTGCATCTCGTCCCATATCAGCTTATCTCACCATCGATCTTGGCAATACCACACTCACTCCTTCCAAAACAGCCAGGAACCTCAGAGTCATATTTGATGAACAGCTGTCCTTCAAAGATCACATTGCAAAGACAACGCGGTCATGCCGATATGCCTTATTCAACATTAGAAGATTAGACCCTATCTCACTGATCATGCGGTACAACTCCTTGTCCAGGCCCTGGTGATCTAAAGGTTGGACTACTGCACTGCTCTCCTTGCTGGTCCTCCTGCAAAGGCTATCAAACTGCTCCAGCTGGTTCAGAACGCACAAGCACGCCTCCTCTTCCAACAGTCCAAAAGGGCTCATATGACACCCCTTTCCATCTCTCTCCACTGGCTACCGGTTGAAGCCCGTATCAGATTCAAGTCACTAATGCTTGCCTACAGGACTATCACTGGATCTGCACCGGCTTACTTTCACACCATCATACACTCCCACACCCCACCAAGATCCCTGCGTCGGCAAACCAGCGGCATTTTGTATTTCCTTCTCATAAGGGCAGTAAATCGCTTTCCAGCTCATTCTCATTCAAAACTCCTTCATGGCGGAACATTCTTCCTAACTCGGTCCAGTCAACCACATCTCTCACAACATTCAAAAAATTACTTAAAACCCATTTCTTCTGTGAATACTTGACGGATAAAAAAGATAAAATAGAAAATAAAACACTAACCCTTTCTATCTACAGGTAGTGGTCTAGCTTTTGTTGAAACCAGTAACTTTGTATTGGCACCTACTGTATTATTTCTCATGTATGACATATCGCTTATTGCTCCCTGAACTCTCTGTAAGTCACTTTGGATAAAAGCGTCTGCTAAATGTCTAAATGTAAATCAGCTGTAGATATCTCAGCCAGCATGATAGTCATCGAGGAGAAACCATCACCTCACAGTCAACCTGTTAAACACCAAAAACTTTTAGAAATTGAAATATAGTTTATGTCCTTAGTAAGGAAATTTGCAGTGGACTTCAATAGCATTTTGACTCCGACCTGATACAATAATACATAAAAAACTCATACACACAATACATACACGTAATAATAAGATACTCGTAAAAATATCTATTCCATGTTCAGCATCTCAAGGGGAATGTTTTAGAATTGTCATAATTCACACACATCATAATGAGAATAATACTTGAGTTTTACAAGCATCCTATTTCTGATTCATTCTGCAGTTTTCCAAATCTCTTCAATGCTTGTGCAATGAAATCTCTGCATGATCCAAATCTATATAGTGCAACCACCGGCAACCACTCTCTCTCATAAATCTATAGGATGAATGAGGTCTAGTAACACAATCACAGAGATGCACTAAATTACTTACTCAAATCTTTACTTTCACTGTTCCTCTCTGGTAAAAATATCTTCAAAACTCTTCAAACTTCCTTGTAATCTCTTCTCAAGCACCTGACCAAATGCAGACATAAAAAAACTATATGCAGAATAAAAATAATTTCAACTGGGGAAGACACTCTGCACTTTTCTCTACTGTGTACATGAGTGTAATATAGTACATCGCAGTACCCAAGAACATAACACACAGGTTGTTTGTTTGTTTATTATGAAGTAGCCAAGACCACACAGATGCAAATGATTCTAGCTGGGTTTATAACTGCATCTTTGTTATTTTGTTCTTACTGATAAGTCCTTTTAATTTGATTAAAAGAGGGTGAAAATATAGTGATGTCACAGTGACCACATGCCTATTTAATGGTAATTTTAACACTTCGTTCATGGCCTCGCGAGGGGAACTCTTACTAGAATTCACAGACTTTCGCCCACAGAGTGAGTGGGTGTTCACAAGTGGGAATACAAAAGAACACGGACCCCAAGAATCCGAGACACATCGTGAGATCTCAACAAGCGCTCCTGGTTTCTGCGCTTAATTTGACGCAAAGCACAGCACAAACAGATAAGGTAAGAGATGCGCTACTGTTTCTATGAGTAAACTGAGCAACAAAATTATTCATTCAATAATGAAAGCGAAGGCATTAATTTAAACCTATTTATATATATTTTTTATATTTTTAATTTAATATAAACACGTATATGTAGTGTATACGCTTTTTTGGACATGAATAAGAAGAGACATGAAAAAAGACAAAAGTTATACATTAATAAGAAGAGGGTTAGAAATTTGAATATTTATTTGGCTTATTTATGTGATGTCCCGTTTACAACGTAAATAACTATTTAAACCATTAAACATAATTTCAAAGAATAACTTTACCTATTATTACCTGTTATCATGCTAAATTAACGTATCTCCTTAATATTACTATAGTAATTTCCACCTTGGAATTTGTGCTCACATGTGACACTTTAAATATGAATTAATAAGATTAATAACAAGACTTAATATTGGTTCATTTTATTTCTTTTTCCAGATGGGGTTGCTGGTGAGGTTCATCTTACTCCTGAGTTTGTTAATAATACGAATATCGACGCTTAATGTTTTCCCTGAGAAATGTAAGAATATTGACGACACACACACGATTTTTACTTAGGCTATTATGGGCACTTTTATTGCTTTAATATTAAGATCATTTTAATTACATGTTAATATTAACATAATCCAGAAAATATTTCAATCCAATAAAAACGAAAAGCAACATTATAGCCTGTATTTATTTTATTAATGGTATTTCATTACAATTCATCCCATTCCCGAAGGAATGTTTAATTCCTTAGTTACTTTATATATATATATAATATGACTCCAAAACACACAGATAAGAAATGACGAATCTTCTTTAATTCACTTTTTGTATATATTTTCTCTTTAAAGTTCACTTTGGAGAGAAACACACCACCATTATTCTTGATTGTAAAACGAATAAGAACAGTGTCACGTGGAAGCGAGAGGAGGCACAAGGCACAGTGGACGTGGATTCCGATTATGAGAAACCCGACGGAACCAAACTGATCGTGTATGACCTGCAAGAAGACCAAACTGGGAATTACACCTGCTGGAGTGATGAAGGTTTAGAAGACTACATCTATCTCCTACTGGACAAGTCCAAGGAAGCTTCGGGTAGGAACATGTTTCTTGATAAAGAGCCTTGTTTGGATCTGGAATTTTTTAGGATTAGGAATTTGACCAGAATTTGTTGCATCAAGACTGTTGATCGATACTGTGAATGTCGTCATGGAAGATGTGCCAGTCTGACGATGACAGTAGTACAAGTTAATCATAATGCAATATACATTGCGCAATAACGTCAGCCCACAACGCTGGCCAGAAGTGACTTCACAAGAAAATATCAATGTTATAATTTTTTAAAGGCTGAGATGTGGTTTTGACTCGTTTTCACAGATTTGAACTTGAATTGCACAGCCGAATCTTTCTCCTGCGCACACAGCCTCAAATGCTCGTGGACCTTAAATGATTATACAGCGTTCAGACTTCGTAATACACGGTATGAGATATTCAGACATACAGTAAACAGTACAGACATACTCACACACCCTGACTCACCGGAGCATGATGTATTGATGCAGTGACGGTGGGAGCTGGGTGTCATCATCTGTGGATGGGCTGTTTCTTGTCCCACATACCACCAACCCCTTTTCCGAAGAGTCTGAGCGCCTGCGGATAACAGGGGAGGCTGTTTCCTCTTGCTGCTATATTAAAACCGACTACAGCTTCTACCTTCGAGACATTGGTGAGCATGTGGTTTAAACTGGGCACATTATCCAAATGTAATGACATCATCAGTGAGTTTTAAAGTAAAAAAAAGTTTTAAAAAAGGAAAACTTAATGATTATAGTGGGAATTGTAGGCTATTGGTTTTAATCGAAACTACAATGGTCTGTTGCCTGATAGCCAGGGTTGTACCATTAAAAAAAAAAAAAATATATAAAGGAGTTTTGTGATGGTTTGGGTAAACACATTATTTTCAAAAATACATTTGTAATAGAAACCATTAGACAGGAATGAGTGATAATAAATGTAAACTCAACATTATTAATAATGAATTCAAATGATTTTTAACATGATTCACTCATGAACTCTACTGAGATGTACTTAAAGAGAGATTTTAGAAGGGTTTCCCTTATAATTGATCACACTTTTTTTTATTTTCTCAGTCAAACCTGCTGGTCCAAACATTACCAAATGTTTCCAAAAAAAAAACAAGGAAAAGGTTGAGGTGGTGGTGACGCCTCCTTCCACATGGCCACAGCCTCACAGTTTCTTTCCTTTGAAGCATCAGATTGAGTATGAGATACGTGACAATGGGAAGGTAAGATAAATTAATGAACATATTTTAAATTTCTACTTTAAAATATCACTTTATTGGGCGGTATCCTGGAAAGGATTTAAGAAAACAATTTGCACTGGCATATCTAAATATCACAAATATATCAGTGCTTTTGTTTTGTCTCAAGTAGACACCAGTAATGTTTTTTTGTAAAGTTTGTTTTCAAAAACGTCTTAGATATCCCAATTTAACTAAGCCCTAGTCCTGGTTTAAGGTTATCCCTGTCCAGGAACCCCCCATTAGAGTTTGAATGGCATGAAGTATTATTCCTTTCTGATATGAACTTCCATCCTTCAGTTCAAGACTCATGAATGGGAGGGGTTAAAGGTCGAAATTCAGGGGGTCATCACGAAATTGAGGGTGCGATGCAGAGACCTGCTGCTTCTCTCTCAGTGGAGCGATTGGACGCCGTGGAAACACGTAATCCACTGATCTACATTTATTTATGCTTCTGTTCCATCTTCTGATTCCTACATCCTCTTAACTTACTTATGAATTTATTTATTATCAGTATTTATTTATTTATAATCACTCGACACCTGACTGTTATAAGCTGCATGTCTGGAACATGTGGTTCTCTGTCCTATTAAAATATGCTCATTTACTCACTGTCTCTTGATTTTTTTAGATACACAATAATATTTTCCTGAAATTATTCATGCAATGTTGCATTTTATTAACATGTAAAATGCCTGAGGGATGAATGACAGTGACCCCAAAAAGTATTCAGACATTTTAAAAGACATCATCATCACATCAAAAAACTAAATGTCAACTGCAAAGAAATAATTATAGGAGCAACTTTTAAAACCATTTTTCATAATAACTTGTGTAGGCAAAAGGTGTTTTTTTGTGGAAGTCAGTTCCCTCAGGTTCAAACAAGTGCACTCATACTTTAAATAAATTCTTCTTACACTTGACAGCCAGAAGGTGGCCAGATATGCTGTGTCTCGATTTTAAATTTATAGTTTGATTGCTTTAGGTTTGATAGGATGTCATTTTTCTCACCCTGGTGAAAAAAATGTGTAGCTTGATAACTGCACTTTTACTTTCTGTTTTAATAAATCCAATTTGATTTGACATTTTGTTACCTTTTGGGGTCATTGGACATTATACAATAGATGATCGAGAGTGCAAATGATTGTTTGTTCTCCATAGGTACTAGACAACAAGAAAGGAAAACTTTCGAAGGGAAAGAAAAAAAACACTAAAACAAGAAACCGGAGAAAAAAAGGCAGAAAAAACCAACAGTGAAAATGTCAAAACCCACCCAACCTGACCCAGTTAAAGATTTTTTAACAAAAAGATTGAATGTTTAAATGATTTGTATTGTTTAATGTTAATTTGTATTGTTTGACGTATACATGATTGCGATGCTGAAACATTGAACAGCACGGGGCAGCAGTGAGTAATGAAGAAATGCTGCCTGGTTTTTGATGCTTTACTATATGCAATGTTCATTAAGTCAACTGCTGATGGAAAAATGATCTTGGTAAAATACAGATCGGTGAACATTATATTTTGTAATATATAAAGTATTTTTCTTTTCGGCCCAGTTATTGTTTTACATCTCCTTTGAAATGCTCATTTACTTGTATGTCCTCCACTGGCTCTGGTTCTTGTCTCAGCTCATCTGTCATGACATCATCTTGTTGTGGTTGCAGCAGACTTTGATTTTGATTGGTAGGATTAGCCGTGACAAACAGCCAATGATTATTGTCCTGCTCAGCCTTATGGGAGTCCAAGAATGTGTGAGCAGTGAGTTCATACTCTTTACCAAACGGAGTCCTGTAAACACAAACCAAATAGATAAATAAATACACCCGGTACACCCAGAAATGAACGTATTTTAACAAAAGGATACAAAAGGACGCCTGATTGAATTTGGAGTATGATCATATTTGTATTTGGAGGATCAATGATATAAAGTACCTGTAGCTTCCTCACTTAAACTGAGTAATTGGGGTATTGATTTACAATGTTGTGATATACATTACCAAAGGATATGATTGCCGAGCGCAGCCAAACATTGATTGGTTTTACAGTGGGAAATCAAAACCTTCCTGTTTACCTGCAAAACAGAATTCACCATGAATTATTAAATTGTACACGTGTACAAACGTTGAAGTTTGGGAATGAAAATATAACAGTGTGTGATACCGGAACAGGATAGCCCTCGTTTTCAAGCCTTTCTTGAGGGTCCAGATAAATCACTTTCCACCAGCAAAGGAAATCAATTTTGTCAACCAAGCTCAGCTCCTGTAGCCGAGATTTCTTAGCGCACTTCAGAAAAGTCCTGTGGTCACTGGCAAGGTACAGCTATGTGGAGTCATACAGGTCACATAGTAAGACCAAGCCCGGCAATTCAATAAACTGAATACACATTTAATTTGCTCGGTTACCTCTCCGGCAAAGCCTGAAGCAGTTCTAAGTGCAAAGTTTTGGTCATATCTGACCACCTCTCCATCTGGGGTCCCATCAACGCTGAATCATAAAGCACAGGTGATAAAACAAGTCAATATATTTATGTACTCAAGTGTCTTGAAGTGTGTATATGTTTGTTTTTACCTTGCAATGACAAAGGCGTTTCTGAGGCAGGGGTCCGTACTGTGGGCTCCCCCGACTTGAAGGGGCCCTTGAAGGCTGGGAGATGGATTTGTCCCAGAATGCGACCCGATATTACTGCTGTCGGCAATTATGCTGAGGACACAGGGCCGGCGTGGGTCATGCAGTCCACCTCCAGAGTTCACCAGAATGACTGTGTCTCCAAAGTTCAAAAAGCCATCCAGAGATACCGATAGGCTAACCTAAAGAACATCAGTTCAAAAGACTCACATACACTGACGCCAAAACACATTAAGACATCTAAAATATAAGTACGTATTTAAATGCATTTATTAAATACAAAAAAATATTTTCATTGGTACTAATAAGAGAGTTAAAATTGTCTTACCAGCTTGGTAAAGACAGTTCATGGTTGTGTTGTGTTATCTACATTTTTTTTAAATCAGAAACAAATTCCCTTATATAACTATCCTACCCACTAAAGGCCTATTTGTTTTAGTATAATATATAATTGTAATATTATTAGACTTCATTTTATATAATAACAAGCAGCCAGTTAACTTTTATCTTACCGGTTTCATGATGTTGTGCCTCAAAACTCCTTCTTTCTGCACAGTGAGTTCGCCTCTTTCTTTTCGAAGAATAAACTCCTTTAAAGTTTCCTGCAAATGCACAATACACAAATAATGTACAACACACACATTTATTGACATGTTTTATACTTATGTTTTAAAGTAAGATCGGATGCGCTAAAACAAGCAAACCTCTTCTAAAGTCACGTCTTCTTTCCAGTTCCCCACACGCACGCGCGGATTGTAGCTCCGAACATATGCCATTTCGATGCCTTGATAAAGCAAACTCAATAGTTTGAATAAAATTGATCAAGCAAATGTAAAAATAATGCTTTTAGCACAGGAATGAACGTTTACTATGGAGACAGCCTACTGCGCAGCACTAGCGCGCAAGGGTATTTGTTACTATGTTGTCTCCATGGCAACACTTCCGCGTTTTACTATAGTTTTGAGTGTTTTACAATTGATAGTTTTATAATAGACGTAATGAAAAAAGTCAATAGTGTGCCATGATTGCTTTTTAAATGTGTCTTTGTTTTCAACGTGATTTTAAATTATTTGTTATGCTTTTTGAATATATATTATTTTTATACCACATTTTGGTAAATCATCGCTTTGTGAAGCACTTTAAATTAACTTTATTTACATACACATATTGCAGAAACTTGCAAAATGTTATTTCATGCAAAGCAAACTCAGGACCAACTCATGATTCTTTATGCTGACCGAGGTGTCAAAACTGCAAAAGTTGTGTTTGTTTGACTTAATAATAAGAATATAAAATAATTGATTATTTTATCTATAGTCCCAGTATACACACCTTCAAACATATATGAATCCTCATTTTTTTGATAGTCAACATGCACCCAAATACAGAAACAATTGAGGAGAAATGAAATTATAGACAATCATCCTTTAGAGAGACTCATTATGTGCTATATTTTAAAATGACATTATTTGATATGAAAAAACATTACATTTAATATCAGTCTCTAATTAATTACACACAATTCACAGCATCGATATGGCAGCTGTACCCTGCATTGGCTGATGTGAAGCAAAATAATCTGTGTGCAGAGTATAGAGGAAAAAGCCAGTCGAGATTTGAGCTAAACTACATTAGAAGGAAGTCTCATTTGGACTTAAGAGAGTGTGTGCGTGTGTGTAATGTGTGGTTAAGTGCTTTTGCGTCAATAGCGGAACTGACAGATCATAAATAGATAATAAATGTTTATAAGAGCTGTGCTCTGAAATATTAAAACTCCAATGGGGTGCACAGCAATCTACTGTGTGCTGAAATGTTCTATAGAAAAACACTTAAATCAAAAACAGCCATTATCATTGTCATGATCTGAATACTTACCTGTCAGACTTTTTAAATGTTGAATGACAAGACAGGAAACGGCGATAAACCAAAATCAGCTTTATGATGACAATATAAGATGCATATATATTTTTTAATTCATTCCTTTTTAAAAAAAGTGTCAAAGGTGTACTTGAAAAAAGAGGAATCCCTATACAGCAGGCCTATGTATACAACTACATAAAGAAACAATTTAAATATAAACTGTAAAATTAGAGCAAATTAAATTCTGATTCGGCCATTGGAACTCAAAAGCAAATATGAAAAAACATGTTAAAGGACAAGTTTTCTAACATTGCCCACTAAAAGCTGTAGTGTATCACAAAACTTTTTATCCCTATTAAACTGAAATAAAAGTAATTCATGGTTAAATACCTCAATTAGTTTAAACACTATTGCTGCGTCCCAATCTGCATATCTGGCCTAAATAGTATTCAACAGTTGAATTAGTATGTCCCAAATCGTAGTATGTTGAAAAGAGTATTCCAAAGATTCCCGGATGGACTACTAATATTTCACGTAGAAATTTGAAGTACAAAACGATGCACAATCTAACGGCTAATATTACCCACAACTCACAGTTTAGTGCATCTATAAATTATATAACTGATGCGTCATTATATTAACAAATGTAAGTATACAGTAAACATCACATATGAAACATTGAATGAATAAATAACTTGTGGAAGGAAGAGCTGGAAGGAAGAGCTGTATTTTGATGTGTGTGATAGTGGCCACAATATTGTCTAGGCAACAAGGGCCACTTACGCTGTCCCAATGCGAGCATTTTGATTTGCTACACACTAAAATGTATATACTTTTACAAAAAAAAACAGTACATAGTTTTAGTGCACAGTATAAGTAGGAGAATAGGCCCTTTTCACATGACGACACGCATCTTCTGTTTGCCGCGAAGCAGTTTAGCGTTACTTCCGCTAGCACCTCAAAATGGAGTTAACCAAGTCCCTTGCACAGCTGCCACAAATACGGCTAGATGATGTTTAACATCTTGCAGACAAGATCAAACCTAGATAAATTCTTTGCTGAACATTAACTGTTTGGTTATGAAGTTAAGTGTTTTGTTTTCTTTTTGTGTTAGCGAAGGTTTCAGGATAAGTACTTGAATACATGTTCTGTCAATTTTGTTCACTGTTGTTAAATCCCTGCGCGACGTTAAAATGGAAGTAGTTGTTCTTCTCCTTGTTTGTTGCAAGATGGATTTTATGATACACTGCTTTGCGAAAAGGCGGAAGTTAAGTTATGTCATTGTGAAAAGGGCCTATTGGAACGCAGCATGTGACTTCCAAAAAAAATCTGTTTTACCAACACAATCTCACAGCAAAATTTTTAACTATATTATCTTGGCTAGAGATTTGTCTAATTCGTACGATATCACATTTTAGTATTATTTGCTTTCGTGCCAGCGACGTTCAGGGTGGGGCCTCGGTATGGATTTTTATTCTGGTAATCATCCGTTTTTATGCATTTCACAAAGGTAAAAATTAATACAGATAAGCCATATTATAAAAAAATATTATTTTTGGTGAGATCAGGGCTGCATTCAGCCCCAACAAAATGTTGAGAATTATTTTTTTAATAGAAATGGTGTTGCAATGAACACCCTGTTCTGATGACGTAAGAGTTGTAACTATGGCAACTGAGAAAGCCATTCTTTGTGTTATTTTTGAAGAACTTTCAGAGCATGATGAAATCTGTATAAATATGTGTTTAATACTGCAAAATACATGTCTTCTTATATCTACAATTGTTGCTTTTATATGGCCCATGGCAGATAGGAGAAGTGCTCAGGACACTTGTTTCAATAACAATCGTTTCATTTTTACAATACAGGTTAATTTATATATAGTTAGTCTTACAATACATATTAACTAATGATCATAGCACATCTTCGAAAATTGTCTTCACGCTGCGGTATTTAATATGGAAAATATTCAGTTTTTCAGTATTTGCTTATCAGATTAGTCAAGAAGCGAACCCTGAGACAAGAAAAATACAGGAGTAGAATACTGCGTTGTATAGAAAGACATGGACAATATACAGTAAGACAGTGTTAACAACCGTTTTCAATTTAAGTTTTCTATAAGGAAAATGTCACTGGGGCTTGCTTGCAGTTGCAAAAGTTTTTTGGATGTTAGCACATTGCTAAGCAGTTGCTATGAGCGTTGCTATGCAGTTCCTAAAATGTTTTGTGGATGGTTGTTAGGTGGCATCCAATTGGAGGCCATGCTCATAAATCATCTGCAGCAGACAGAACCAGGCTTTAGAAACCTTTAGGCTGAATAAACAGGACAAACCTTCTCTTTCTCTCCATTCCATTCCATCCTCCCTCACTCACTCTCTCCGTCCCATCACTGCCCATTAAAAGTTTAGTGCTGTTGTTCAGCAAATTGAAAATGTGTGCCGTATCGATCCACCACTATACTGTACATCCATTCTACCTCTCTGGAGGGTCATTTAGGCTACTTTTCTTTTAAGCTTTTGCGAGGAAAACCAGTAGGAATATTACGCTGTCACATTATCACAGTCGCGGTGGATGCGGGTCTACCGCCAATACGGGTCATTTATAAGAATGTTGGGGAGGAAAAGCTAAAAAGATAAGTGTTTCCCGAACGTACCTCAGCTTTTTCTTCATAGCCATGAGGTACACGGAGCATTATTAAAGAGGCGGGTGCATGCAAATTTGCCAAGGTCAATGGATTTTCCTAGCATTTAAAAGGAGTGAGAGTAAAAGGTAAAAGAGAGAAATGCCTTTGTGTGAGCGAGTCGCGATCCATATCAGGTTTCAAAAATATTACATTAGCGTAAGAGGAACTCCCCAATAAGCATCAACAAAGAGAGCGTACTGGAACAAACACAAACAGCCAAATCAGCCTTTGAATCGTAAATTAGAATCTGCTTTAATTCAAAACATCAACATTCTTACTAAACATTTATTAAGGGAAACACCATGGAAACATGGGAAAGCCCATGGAAATTTTGGTAAATTTGTTTTGAAAAGCAAAATATTATTCAGCATGTGGGGCCGATCCGCCATGCTTGTTGATTACAAAATCATGCTTGACATTCTTAACATTTTACGTGCCATTTTCATGTATTGGATTAAAAAAACACTTAACGCAAGTAGGACACACGAAAGTTCTGACTCACGCATGGTTTGAACATGTTCATTCTTGTGTTGCAGTGAGTTTAACAGTCAACCTTGCGTAGCTGGAAGGGTGTGCATTCGCGTACATGCGCCGATTATGTTTTGGCCTTTAAAAAATGAAGCTGATCAGTGTGTTTATATCATGTGACTGTAAGTACATTACACAGTGCTGACTGGAATGACGATGATGAGAATGAGGATGATAGTGGCAGTGATGCTGAGGGCGGCGATGCGGTAGGCCTGGTTTCTGTTGCAGCGGCTGTAAGAATGTGAACGCCGCAGGAGCGTGTCCGAGGCAGGCGTGTAAATCTCATCCGTCCAGAACTCCAATGACTCTGGGGCCTGCAAACATGAACAAACATGAGAAAAGTTGCTACATGTGATTTATCAGCAAAAATTGTCATTATTTTATTCTTTATTTAATTTAAAGTGTAACTTTTACTTTGTTAGCAGTCTGCCATGTTGTAAAGCCGAATGTGAACGATTAACAAAATTATATTTGTTATAGATTGACGTCACTGCGTGTAATGCCCGCCTACATTCCATTTTCGACATTGTGACGCCGTACGCGTTACACCAATAACAACAGACTAGATCATCTGACCAATCAGATCAGAGTTGGCTGACACAAAGGAGGGGATTAGACAGATGAATCGCCGAACGAATCATTTGAGAGTCAGTCAAGAAGTAAGGCAGTAAAAACTGCTTATTATTAGAAATTGAAAGTGTTTTTACACATTGTATGTACGTAGACTTGTTGTTGGACACTCCATAAACCAAAGTAGGATCTTAGAAATCACAAAATATTTACTCTTTTTAAGTCTTTTATAGTTTGAAATGGCAGAGACAAAATCAATGTAAAGCATGTGTGTAATGAACTTATACATTATATAAACGGTATAAATTATAAATATATAAATGTATAAAACTATATCAAATGTATTAAAAAAATGTAAGTGTGGATAAGATATTGAAGTTATGTTTGCAATTTGCTCTAAAAATGAAATACAAAAAAATCAAAACTATCAAATCAATCAATAGACAGAAAAGTTTTGTATGAAAAATCAATATCCTCAAAAGATAATTTATTTAACTCAATCTAATTACCTGAAGGTCCAAAGGTGTTAAGTCTGATTGGTTCCAGGTGACTTTGGGGCGGTCATTGGAAGTCTGGGTGGTGCTCTGGAGAGATGTACGCCGCGAGGTTCTGTGCGCTTCAGGTGGCATGAGGTATTCAGGGGCTTCCTTTTTATAGACGACACTCAACTGATCTGACTGAGGAGCCAAAACAAAACTTTAAAGGCAAAGCCACACTCATACAAAATGAATGTCTGAGATCACTCATAAAAACACAATTCCTTTAATTGAGACAATTGGTTTGAATTTCTTTCAGCTGAGTTCACTCAGAGTCGGCATGGACTGCACAAGAACATATAACTTTCATGTTAACCTTGAATGATTGAAAAATGATTCAAAGAGCATCTTGTGTGCCAAATGGAGAGTAAGACGACCTTTTCCTTAAAATATGTTAATATGTCATAAATTTGCTTACATTTGACTGGTGCGTCAGCTGTTTGCTAACTTCTGCTTTTTGCTTCAAATTCTTGCCATTATAAATGATTGACAGGCATTCTGATGCTTATTCTTAATTTCTTATACTCTTTGATTAATGAACTATGTGTTCTCAGACATTAGACATTTCTTTCCTAGCACGTGTTTCTCATCACAGTGCTTTAAAAAAAAAAAAATTCTCTAGCTTGGTTACCTTGGAAGGCTGTATCTGTTGCTCTTTGGTGAAGCTGATGCTCCACTCTCTGTGAGCTTCAGAGCAAGAGCTGCTTTCCGTGGGAGCTTTGGACGCCCTGCGAACAAAAAGGCGTCTACGCTTGGCCGCAGCCTCATTGGACCCCTCAGTCCCCAGGCTGACCCTCGGAGATCCCTGTGACTGTATACTGGTCTGCGGAGTGGGGTGCAGGTACTGTATTTGATGAGGGTGTGGGCACACGGACGGCTCGCGCTGTTCAAGTCGGTCCAGCGTGGAGAGCACAAGATCAAGTTGATTCCGTAGCTCTGCGATGGGCTCCAGCTGTTGCTCCAGCTCTGCGACCCGTTGGAGCAGGCGGCCCACGCCCCATCGCACGCCCTCCTCAGGTGCTTCCATAGAGTGAAACAACCGGCGCAATTTTCCCAAGCGTTCACGCCTCTCCGGCAGACCGACTCCCCCCCCATCTTGGGCACCTCCACCCCCTTCCCCTGGCAGGACCGCCATGGAGCCACACATGCTGATATCATCCAGGAACCGGAAGATAGCGCTGATGTCGTCCTCACCAATGTCGGGGTTGTCAATGGAGAGCCTTTCGCTAAGCATGAGGCTTCGCAAAGCACGCCGGTCCGTAGTTTCCGTTTGGGTGCCCGCGTTAGCCACCCCCTCCGCGGTCGGTGACCAGTCGTACCAGGCATCCAAACTCATGCCGCTCAAGCGCTTGAAGGTGTCCCGAACAGAGCTGATGATGCGAGGGTCAAAGCCGGGAATGTCAAGGCTCGAGCCGTCGAAACTTAGTTGAAAAACTCCTGGTTTTCTCAATCCAGACATTTCCAACACAGACCGCTCCGATTTGGGCTTCTGCAGCCCGGAGGGTTCTTGTTCAGATCTTTCATCGGCAGTTCTGCTATCGATGTCCAAGCTGTGGCTCTTGATGTGCAGAGCTGGGGTCTGCTGCTTTTCGAAGGAGACCGAAGGCCCGAAGTAGGTAGATGTTTGTAGTTCATCCAAACTCTCATGCTTTTTCTGATGCCAGTGAATCTGATCAGGACTGTACGGGTTCGAAGCGTCAGTGTCGTCGTATGCATCCGATGCGTTCGAATGTGTTGACGCATCAAAGGATTGTGATGCATAGATGTATGACGGATCATGCAGACACAGCGAATTTGAGTTGGCATATGTTGCGGGGTCTGGATAGGGGTTCTTTTGAGAAATATAATGCACATCCTCACCATCCTCTCTTGGGCTTTGCTCTGATTGGCCAACGTGTTCCACGGAGATAAGTGGCACCAACTTGTGGCCCCCTTTAAATGCACTCCTCTTCTGAGAGCAGGAACGAGCAAAATGGGCTTCCTGATTGGCCGCCGACGTCTTCCCTGCCTCCTGATTGAGAACATCACCGGACGCATCCACAGAATGAGTATCCTGCATGCTGCCTTGGACGTAAGAGTGAGGGTAAGCAAGCAATTCAGAGGCGGTCTGCGTGCGGGAAGCCTCTGCGTTAAGACTGAATGCCTCACAAGGGAGGTTCTCATATTTACAGTCCGCAGAGACACTCCCTCCTCCTGTGACGGGCAAGGCGGCCGGCCAGTCATAACGCACGAATCCCTTCCCACAGACCTGACAGGGTGTCAGAGACTGAACATTCGTGTATGTAGGGGCCATGCGTGTGTGCATTAAGAGGTTGAACAGAGACACAACATCTGCGGCCGCAGAGAGCCGGTTGCTGCAGGGCGGGTGCAGGCGCTCTCGGAACAGGGTGGCCGGGAAACAGGGATCTCTACAGGCGGTGGAATAGAGGAGACTCCGTAAGTCTAGAAGGGGTTGCAGACTGAAGCGTCCACTTAGATACACGCAGATATCAGCGTAGGACACACTCTGACGGCAGGCCCCCAAAACCTCAAGTATCTCCAATAGCGCCAGGGGGTCTTCTGGATTTTCAGCCATAGATGCAGGGGATGCAAACTTGCACTCATGCAAACACACGTTTATCAGCGTGGCATTCTGTCCCTCCGTGCTCCTCGTCCACACAGCACGCAGCATGCAGAAAAAAAAAAGAGCAAAAATCAGGTCAGCAAAAGGTGGCGAACATACATACAAATGCTTTATGCATAAAGTTAAAACAGTTTGCCCATTCACAGACATGCAATGAAATAAACACATACCTTTTGCTACTGGGACACAGATGGTGAGGATGAAAAGATTCAGCGGTGACCTTATTCAAATTCTTAATATAGCCGCTGATCGGAGCACATATGAAAGGCACAGAATCCAGTACATGAAAGTGTTCGGACTCCTGCACAACAGATAAAGCATCAGCCAGTGGTCAGACAGCGGTCAGTCCAGCACTCAGTGGAGAAAAGCAGGTCGTTTAGGGTCTCCAGGGATGCCCGATGGAGTCTCATTCTTGCACAGCCGAGTAAAAACACACAGCACGTGAGAAACGGCATAAAGAGATTTAACTTCACGTCTGACAGAAAGAGTGCATCCTCTGTAGCTGGTGTGCGCATGGAGGTGCCGTGATGCAAGACACACATGACGTTAGTAATAGTGCATATCAATAAACCAAGTCAACGCACAGCACAAAGAAACGTGTTAGGATACATTATAATCTAACTGCTAAAAAAATTATATCTTTCAATTTACATTAGGTAAAAAATACTATTCACGAAAATGATATAATCAATAAAATAAATAGAATGGATTTATAATATCAGAAATTCATGGAAGTTACAATAAATTCTCTTGAATTCTCTGAATATTATTATATATATATATAGTTGGCTAATTAGAATGAACAAAATCTAGTCAATTCCTACAAATATTGACTTGATGAATTTATATTAATTGAATTGTGACTAATTTAAATGCACAATAAAAAACTACATCTTTGGATTTTTTTAAAACCGATGTATTTATTTGTGCAAATAAACTTCACTTATGTATACACATATTATATATGGTATATAAAACACATTTAAATACACAACGAAGACCTGAAGGATACGTAGAAGATATTGATATTTTAAGGTAAGGTACACTAACATTTCATTAAAACAATCATGTTTCTTTCCTGTGCATAGACTTAAGAAAATTCTATTGGAAAATTATTGAAACATCATATTTGCTGAACATTGTAATAAAGTCTAAAGGCTTGATGCCATCATAATAATAATGGAGACTCACCTATGCCATCTGATTGATCTGACACACACAGACCGTCCCAAATCAAATTCCACCCCAGAAAGTGGATAATTCAAAGAAAACAGCCTCAACATCTAATACACAGCGTATCGGAGCCTGCATCTGTCTGCAATGAGTGATCAGTAATTGACTTTAATGGAGACTATAACACACATTCCCTCTCTCTCTGTTTTAAGTGTGTATATCCTTTTAAACTGTAATGTACCTCAACCACTTTAGACACCACATAGTCTGAACTATTCAGAAAGTTCTCTCTCCATCTCTAATTAATGAGCACCTGAAAAACTACATTAAACATCTTAAGTCATAATACTCACGACATCATCATGGCAGTCAGGCAAATGCACTTTGTAAAGTTTGTTCTGAAGTTTCATACTCGGTTGGTTGTCATTAAAAAAGCCGCCTAAAGGCCACTAGAGGGCAACAGAGTCCATATTATGACATCAAGAACCTGAAGACTCAAACATTCCTGACGAAGTCAAAAAGTACAAAAGCATGTGAATAGGTTTTCGAAACACTACCAAACTTAAAAAATGTCTTGGAGTCATATGACACGGCCAAAACTAATAGTATTGTTTGTTTTAGATGCTACGTGTATACACGATTTAAGTTTAGAAAAAACTGTATTTTCCAGATACCTTGCATTTTTGTGTCTCCTCTTAGCCCCGCCTCTCTAAAACCCACACGTATATTACAAAGCTCATCGCTCTGAAAAGCAAGGTGTGCTATGATTGGCCAGTTAACAAGTGTGACTTAAATGTGGTCTTAGTCAAATTATACCACGAACTGACGTAGATTTGAGTGGGTGTGGTTACACGAGGTGTTTCAACTAGGTCTGGGTGAGCACTCGCTTTTAGATGGAATGCATCTTTTGTTCTGCATCTTTAATTTTTATAATTCAACGTGTCTAATACATGCATGGGCAACTTATAACACACCAAAAAAAGACATTTTGCGCCATATGACCCTTTTAGAAAATATCTTGATTTTCTAAATATGAACTAAATATTTATTTGTCTAATTTTATATAGTTTTAAATCATCTTGAGGCCTTTAAAAGTTTATCGAAGCCCTGAGGCCCTGGTTGAGAGAACGTGACGTTTAATAATCTGACAATTAAAGTCTGGGCTTTTTTTCAGTAAACGACTAACCGATGCTTTTGTACCTGGCTAGTTGGTTAAAAAGACATTAAAAAAGAAAATACGTCCGATTATGCACTATTTAGGTCACTGCATTTGTGACACAAACTATGTATCAGATTCAAGAGTCATCAGATTTTGCTCATTTGTTCTCGCTCAAGTATGTATATATATATATTCATAAGAGCTGAGGAAACTACCAAAAATCTTTAGTTTAACTTTTCACTCTAATAATGCAGATAATATAGCCTAGTTAACAAAAGATGTCAATATAATGGCATGTTTAGTGTTTTAGAAGAGCATTTTTCACTCTGATCTATACATCGCATGAGAAGGTACTTTATGATTGATGAAAGGGCTTTTTATTTTAAATCCAAAATTAATTAAAGTTTCGAGGTTTTTGATAAATTACAGCACAGGAAATGTTTTGATGGGTGTGCCCCTGCGTGCTTAAGTGTGCTTTTCAAGATGACTTTGATGATAGAATCTGTTTGGGTTTGTTGGTGAGTCATAGTGTTACTTGTTACACTATGTGAGAATAAACAAAAAATTGCATGACATCAAAGGAAGTGAAACTAGGTGGCGAATAATTGTACGGTTACTAACCTGACACGAATTTATTCTGCCAAAATTAAAGCTCAGCTGAAGTAAAAAAAATTAAAAGGAGGCAAGCAAACAGAGACAACAGGGTTGAACGGAAAGAGAAAAAGACACAGGCGCGATTTGAAAAACGGAGGGTACCAGGGTACGTGATACAGTGACCATGAGTCATCACATGATTAAGTTTGTGCATCATTTTCCTTTGAATTATTTAACACTCTTATCGTTTGCCTGTTAAAGGAAACACTGATTAGTTTTAAAACAAGTCACACAAACACATTCCACAGAACTACAAAAACAGCCGCTGCATAATTCATGTTGAATTTGGCTTTATTGTAGCCATGCATCGATGTTGGTAAATCAAATCAACCCTATACACAAATCAAAACTTTAGAAAAAGCTCAGCAATACTGCAAGTACAATACAGAAAACAAAGGTTAATCCTTATATCTATTTTGAACAATAAAAAAATATAAAAATACTTAAAGGCCTTATTCAATGGGTTTGAAATGCTAAACCGATCCTTTTTTATCTCACGGTTGAGGCCAGGTACACAGCTGCCTAAACTAAGATACTGCCTGAATTCCATCAATCGAAGAAATATAGAGATTTTATGCTCGTCGGTGTGATCTAACTGGTTCTAAGCCGATGAGGTCATGTGCTTCGGGACAGACATCATGCAACAACGATACACAGGCAGTTGCCCAGGCAACGGCACCATCACACAATCTCCCGGGTTTTTCGGATGGCACAGCACAGCATCATGCTGAAGATCATGCCAAAGATCTGTGAAAACAGACAGAACGTTCCATTAATGAACACGTAACATTGAAGCCACGCACATCGTGATGCACTTCACATTAAAAACATTTCCATTTAAAGCTGCAGCGTGTAATTTATGTGGCATTAGCGGCACTGGACACAAATTATGACCGCTGTTAAAGATGTTTTGAAAACAGTCTCCCCGGCTTCTATTGTTTGGGAAGCAGGAAGGTCTTGCCTGAATCTCACGCTATTAACTGAACTTATGTTGTGTCAGGCTTCTCAAACCGCAAAAAGAAAACTCTTAAAAAAGGTGCTTCACTATGACTTAGAAGAAAAAAAACTTGGCTAAGTGGTTAGATAAGGAACTTTTAACATCTGAAGAACCTGAAAAAAATGAAAAAGAAGTTCTTTAGAATCAAAATTGGGTTCCATGGGGAACCAAAAATGGCTCTTCTATGGCATCACAGCTAAGAGCTTTTTGTTGTTCCTTTTTTTAAGAGTACAAGTAAAATCTTTTAGAACATATGCCACTATGTTGATAAGTTATCATTTTCACCCCACTCCAGATGTTTTGAGCAAAATGTTTCAATGATACAAAAATAATTTACCATAATCACTCCGATGCCAATGCCAACACCTCCTATAATATGTAGTTTGGAGTTGAAGACTTCGTCAATGGCATCAGGGCAGGTCTAAACATAAAAACAAGATCACAGAATAAATATCAACGATAAACTATATAGGCAAGTTTCTTCTGCTCTGTAAACTACACGAAAAGAGCATTCTTGGTTCTCTGAGCATCTGCTCCTGCCAGTCGAGGGTCATCGTGGTAGAATAAACATCAAGAGTGATTCAAGCTGAGCCGCGTTTAGAGTTTCTGAGGAGGTCACAATGATTTCCAGCTCAGCTGGTGGATATCGAACCTGCTTCTGTGACTTATATTTGATGGATAGGTAAACTAAATTGGCAAACGCATTTTCTAGTAAACATGTTTTTGTATTCCAGTAATGTAACAAATATAAATGCAATACCATATTAAAAACTTTTGTTTTGTGCAACACATTTGAAGGGGCTTTTTCTGTTCTGAAATGACTTTACCGCAGTGAATAGACATTGATGTGTTTAGCTGGGTTCAGGTCTGTGCTTTATGCAGACCAGTCAAGTGCTTTCACACTAGACTTACTTATTTTAATATCTTCCTTTGTGTACATGTATTGTCATGTTGGAATTGAAAATCAACAGAATATTAATATATGATCAAAGAAACAACTAAACTAGTCAAACCCGTACATTTGAAGATATTTTTGTCCATACAGTGCATCTTCACATTTGCAAAAGTTTTTTTATTGTTCATTTATTTATATCTGTATTATTATGCATAATTGTATTAATTTCGATATTGTTCACCTATAAGTTGAAAACACTAAACGCAAACTAATTATTTGTTAAAAAGCTATACTAAACAAAAGGTTTAAATGACCGTTATGGACTTTTACCTTGGTAATGAGTACATCAAGCCCCTCTTTTTTGGGGCAGGTCTCCTTAATTGCCTCTTGGTCTAGTCCTGATTGACCACAGCAGTTCAGCTGAGACAAGAGAAAAGATATTAGCAAAGTTCATATTAGTGGCTATAAACACACTGTGATTCTTTCATGGACCATCTGAAATGTTTATATTAATATTATAAAAATGTTAAAAGCTTTCTGACAACACAAAGCTGTGACTGGCCGGTTTTACACAATTTCCAGCATGATAATGCGTTGATTTTTATCAGTGTGTTGTGAAACATGGTCATTTCTATGGAAGTAAAATAGTGACTAATGTGTTTGAAGCAAAGAGACGTGCTGAAAAGCACTAACTGAAAAAAAATGCATTGTATTAACAGTTCTTGCATTTTAAGGTTCTGCAATTCAATATGGTTGTACATTTAAGCTGTGAATATTTCAAATTGAAAAATTTCACACTCGGTTTTCACTTTCTAAAAATTAAAAAATCTAAATTCAACTTTTAAATTTCATTTAAAAAAATGTAACTTGTTTTTGAATACAACCTTTAATATTCGACGGATAATTTTCAGTCCATATTATTTCGATTTAAAAATTCGCTTCCACAAATTCAGCGGTTCAAATTCGGCTTGAAATTCAAAGTTTCACATCCGGGAATCCCAGGAAAAGCAATAGAGCACCGATTCTACAAATGCATGATCTCTTCCTGCTGCCTGACCGCTTCACCAGCAGGTGGTGTAAGTCGGTTCTGACGAAGATCAAATCAAGAAATGCAGATACTCTTTAAATGTTTGCCACGGAGTCCTTTCATCTGCTCGATTAAGTGAATTTAGTTGTTCTCATATATAGCTTCTTATGTATCATCAACATTTTCAGTAATTCAACTGAAGCTTGCACTGCTAGTAGTTTACACAGACACACTCTAGGACTATTATGCTCAGACTATGAATCTCCTCCTGTTCTGGCTAAAATGAATTAGGTTATGTTTTACTTCAACCCATCATGTTCACATAAATATTATGCATCGTCAGCATTTACAGGACATTTATTGTGTTTAACTGTTTAAAGCGGTCAAATACTGAGATCTCAACCAGCATCTCATTGATAACTGCTCCGACTTTAACACGTATGCAACTCTCTCAGTAGTGCTTCTGTTTATATGACATAGAAGCAATCTCTACAGACTTTCTTTTAATTTTCCTCACATGATCTTTTTTTAGTTTGCGACTCTCAGAAAATGCTGGATGTTGTGGAATTGTGGAAACGTTCGTCGTTTTTATTTTGTTAATACAAAATAGAAAAAACTATCTTTTAGCCAAGCGAACTTCTTGAGCAGGCCAAATAAAATTGACCAGATACAAATAGACATCACGTTCTTTAGAGCCAGAACAGACACGAAATGTATTGTCGAAGCCAAGAAAGAGACCTCACGGCGTTATGGATCTAACAGCTGTAAGATGGTGTTTCCTAAAATGTGCGACAAATTGCTTGAGTTGCTGTCTGTTAATAAAATGCAAAAATGTCAATTACGGTATTAATCTAATAATGTATTGGAAATTTTGGTGTAACAAATATTTGTTGTTTCCATAACATTTAAACAGATTCAATTTTTGTCTTTCAAGTCGATTCGGTAAAAGTAAATTCATTTTAAATTACTAGAGACGCAATGCCATATCGGACACGATCTTTGTCAACGTTTTAGACCCGAAGCCGCTGGGACCCATAAGGATCTAACAGACCTGTACACCTCATCGCAAAGTGTCTAAAATGTATGTGTACAGTTCAGATAAACGATCAAGTTTACCCTCTTTAAACTTATGATGACTGAATGAGATGCGTAGGTAGGTGTCTTTATTATTGCAGTATTTCAGTTTGTTTTTTATTCATTCTTTCATTTAGCCAATAGACTATACTTGGCTATATTTTTCGTTCTGACCTCAGAGATTTCAGATGAAAAACAGGCATAATTATTTCCATTGATATGTCTCTTCTAAGTGGTTATTAGTTTGTTTAAGTTTAAGCATTTATATCCTACATTTTACTACTTTTTTTTTAAGAAAATACTTTACTTTTAATTGGTTATTTATATTGTAGATTATTTTACGTTGTGATAAAATAGTTCATGGCTTGTTCTTATATCTGTTTGGACTACTTTTTCATTTCCTACTGTAGTCAGTTTTAAATGGATATTTATTGTTTTTCTTCCTATTTAGTTTTATACCAAAATAAACTGTTTCATTTGAATCATTAAGTTTATTGTGATTGTGTTATGAACCTAATGTAATGCTTTAAAATCTTATTGTATTGTTTTCTGGCACATTTAATCATATACCATCGCATGTGTCATTCAAATAGCTTCATGAAATTAACTTATTTTATTTTAAAAACTCAATACACAGTATGGTTTAGTAAAGCTCTGTTATATATCCATTTTTTCTCATCCCCGAAACTCAAACCATTATTTGATGACTTAAGATGGTGCTTATCAATAGCACGATTTTATGTTTGCATGTGGCAAGCTACAGAGATTTGCGTGCATTTGATACGCAGGTGTAATTTACCCATAGCATCTTAACCAATATTGTTTTGCTTCTGTATGACATATCGCTTTATTGCTCCCTGACCTCTTTTGAAGTTAATTTGGATAAAAATGCTAAATGCTGCTAAATGACTTAATGTAAATGTATCATATGCACGTAAAAAGTAATGAATGGGTAATAAATAGCAAGCCAAATACAAACGTAAACTCATACTCTAGATAGACAGTACAAGGAGATCGGGTAGAATATTAAATAATTAAATTAAAATGTATGACTAGTCCAATGATTCCAGGCCACCTAGAATTGTCCCCGTGCTCCATGTCCTTTCTAGGGCTAATAGTGGTGAGCTAAGCTGCCAGTACAAACGTCAATATTTTTTTTCTTGATGAAGCATAAGAAGCCATCTATGAGAACAACTAAATTCACTTAATCGAGCAGATGAAAGGACTCCGTGGCAAACATTTAAAGAGTATCTGCATTTCTTGATTTGATCTTCGTCAGAACCGACTTACACCACCTGCTGGTGAAGCGGTCAGGCAGCAGGAAGAGATCATGCATTTGTAGAATCGGCGCTCTATTGCTTTTCCTGGGATTCCCGGATGTGAAACTTTGAATTTCAAGCCGAATTTGAACCGCTGAATTTGTGGAAGCGAATTTTTAAATCGAAATAATATGGACTGAAAATTATCCGTCGAATATTAAAGGTTGTATTTAAAAACAAGTTAATTTTTAGACAGTGAAACCGAGAGTGAAATTTTTCCATTTGAAATATTCACAGCTTAAATGTACAACCATATTGAATTGCAGAACCTTAAAATGCAAGAACTGTTAATACAATGCATTTTTTTTCAGTTAGTGCTTTTCAGCACGTCTCTTTGCTTCAAACACATTAGTCACTATTTTACTTCCATACATTTCAGGACGATGCAATAGAACAATGAACGTTACAAACTTTGTCCAGTCTAGCAACCTCTGTCTAAGTCTTTAAACTATTCAAAGCGTTTAAGACATTACACACCACACCTCTGCTTTGTTCTTACTTGTTTCATTTTAGAATGACCCATGAACATCACATAAACAGACATGAAAAACAAAACAGCGCTTTGTAGATCTGCATGACTGACAGGCGTCTGCATGACTGTCAAATAAGTAAAAAGAGACCAGATCTTACGCCATGCTGAATGAGACGGAGTGTCTCTTTCAGAGCATCCTGTTTGGTGTCTTGGTAGTTTTTGTACGTTTGCCTGTAGAAAGCAGTTATATCTTCAATAACCTGTAGGCACAGAGATATTAACAGATTAGGATCGCTGTCTGTGTGTGTTCGTGTCTTTGTGTATGTGCATGTGATGCATGTGATGCTCACCTTGGACTGGTTAGAAAAGCCCCAAATTCCAGCAGCCACTTCGACGGCAAATATCACCAACAGAAAGAAGAAAAACTACAGGAACCAACACAAGAAACATAAAAGATCCTAAAATAATACTGAAATATGTTCAAGAAGAGAAAGTAAGCAACGGCACATGTCGTATGATTTACCAATCCCAGCATGCACGAGGACTCCTGGATGGCTCCGCAACATCCCAGAAATCCCACGACCATCATCAAAGCGCCAGCCGCGATTAGAATGTACACACCTGAAACACACACACGCTTCATTTCCACGTTGCACAAAACCACAACAGATGTGTTTAAGACGCACATAAACAACCACTGACCGGTGTAGAAGACATAAGGAGAGTTCTCCCCTTCAAACAAGCTCTTAGTCTTGGGATCCAACCTCAGCCAAAGTCCAATACCCAGGACACCCGTACCCGCAATCTGCACAAACGAAGGACAAAATATTGAGCATAAACCAGACATGACACCCTTAAATACACATCACTGGCATCACATCGCTAGATGAAAACATAAAGATAACATAATAGGACAATACAGATGTATGAACTTCATTTGCATCTTGCAAAGAACCTCCAAAAAAAAGCATCCTTAGATAAACTAAACTTGGCTCTGTACATTGTAGTAGGCTTTGTGAGACATGTTTTTATTGCGCTTATGCTTTTTGTTGTCCTAGTGTTTGACCCAATTGCTTCCATTGTTTACCCAACTTGTAAGTCCCTTTGGATAAAAGCGTCTGCTAAAAGACTAAATGTAAATGTTTGATGAAAAATTATTTCCCTTTAAGGCAAATGAGTTACATATGTGGCCATCTCTGGCAGCTCTTATTTATACAACTGACACGCATTCAATTACTTAAAGGGGCTGGGTATCAATTCTGATGTTCCAATTCGCTTCCAATTCACAAGCCCTCAATTCGATTCTCGATTCGAGTCAATGATTACAGATTTAAAACAAATACCATACATATTTCTAAAAAATATCGGTAAACAACAGATTACAATGGTGAATTGAAAAATGAAATTAAGAGCCACAAACCTGTATATTTACCTTTAAACAAAACTGGGTATATTGAAACAGAACAGTTGCATACCTTAGCCAAACAGGATCAGGTTATTTTACATTTAAGATCAACAAAATGTCCCCAAATTAGCCAGTTGGACGTATGACATAGTATTTCTGGCCCTGATACACTCCCCCAGCATTCCACCTTGTTTCGGAAGGTTTTCAATAATTTTGGATCCCTGTGTCATCACTGAGATCCTATTTCTTTTATTGGACATTCTCCTGGAAAAGCACGTGAAAAACCTGCTGAAAAAAACATGCTGGACATGAACTGCACACGGTAAGTCAAACTAAGTCATACGTCTGTGTTTTGTTGGCTCCTCTAGCTGCTTGTGTTTACTAATCGTACAGCTGTATCTCTCTTTTGTAAATTTGATCAAACTAAATACTCTTTGAAGATACAATGTATGCAATACTACTGTTTAGGCACTCAGACTAAGATTAGTATGAGATTGGTAGAAACTGCCTGTGATATGCGATCTTTAAGCAATGAATGAATGAAATGCTCCCTGTTTTAACATCTACGTGTGGTTAAAAGAAAAGTGACATCTGTTGGAAAGTAGTAGCAATAACATTCAAGTTAATGAATGTTCAGGGTTTGCAGAAAGAAATGTGAAAGAAAAAAATTGATTTGTAGCTTTTGAGGATCGATATCCAATCGGCCGCATAAAAAAACAACGACGATTAGTCTATTTTTCTTGCCCAACCCTTCATACAAACCTGTTTGTGAGGATTACTTTTTTAATTACCATATTAAGGTCATAAAGTTTCTTCTCTTAATGCATTTATGACAACAACATAGTTTCATCTAAGAATGCACCCTTTAAGTAGGAATTTTGTGTGAGAAATGTGTGAATCATGTGTCTAATTACACTTCCGCCTGCCAAAATATTGACATCTGGAAAAAAGACACATGGAAAAAAGTATGTCATCACTTTTTTTAATGTTTAAAAACGGAAGCTTCTAAAATTCTGTCTGCGAGGCATCTGCCGGTTTGAGCCAAAATGACTACAGCTCAATTCGAAGCCAGCTAAGTCTGACCAAGGACAACAAGAGCATCTGGTTCAAGTACAAGTTTATGCACAAAAATACAATAAAACACACAGATATAGTGACATCACACTGACCAGTCATTTTCACATCGATTTAAAACCAGTTTCTTTCAGTGGACAGTCACAAGTGCCAGTCAGCACATGTACTTCTAGCTAAATTAAATGCTTTCACATCTTTGTTATATCCCTTGTGACCCAGTTTTTTACAATTACAAATCTGGATTCCAATGTTCAGCTAAACAAACACAAACGCACCCATAAACCACAACCGCACTTTCACACAGACACACAAATATGAAGTTACGCTCTACCTACCCAGAGAATGAAGTTCAGGATAAACAGTGCGTATTTGATACATTTTGCACATCCATCAACTCCCATTGTCGTACTGTCCAAGTCACTTTCGCTTTGAGAAAAACAAAAGGAAGCTTTTGTGTGCGTATAAAGAGTCTGTCTGTAGAGTTTACAAAACGCCCCTGTACAACCTCAACTATATACTAACAGCCTTTAGAAACCTTACAGCGCAAACTTTGCTCACACTAATGTGGTTTGTTGGACACTTCCCTTCTTTGTTGAAAAAGAAAGCAAAAAGGCTTGGCTTGCGCAAGCGCTTCGTGTGTTGGTGGGAGGAGTTTAAAGCAGGTGCTGAGTGATCATACACAACATGCACAAGCAGGTGAATCACCACTGCATGATATCAAAACAAGATATCTTCTATTTTGTCAAATAAAAATACTTACTTTGCACTTTACTTCAAGAAATAAAGTGCATTGTGCCATTGAAAATGAAGCTTTACCTACAGACTGGGGCTAGTTGTCAGATGAACTCTATTGCAGTCATTTCTAAAACTTGTTTTCTATAGTGGTAGCAGTCCGTGGTTGGATTTTAAATTCCCGATTCAAAGGTAAAGTGGAATAATTTGTAGAAGAGACGAGAGGTTAAGATATCATATCCCATTGAGACAACTATTTTCTCTTATATTTTGTCCTTGAAGGTCAACGTGTTACAGATAAACTGCCTTTTTATACAGAGTAAAAAATATGGAAATCTTCAAAAGCTTTCTGCAGCCAAGACTTTGCGGTATGTATCTAATGCAGGGGTCTCCAACCTTTTTGTAAGCGAGGGCTACCTGAGGATATAAAATCATCTAGGGGGCTACTTGCTTATAAAATACTTTCAAACTTGAAACATGCGATGCATTATTTTTAGGCTCATAGGACCAAATTATTTTTTCTTTCACATATTTTTGGACTTGAATATATAAAAGCTTACAACACATGCTAATAACATTTCATGATGATTTAGCACTTGGCCGATCCCTATAGGCAGAGATTTATCAACTATTATTGTCGATTCCTGTGTGTGGCGGGCACCACGTTGGAGTCCACTGATCTAATGTATATAAACAGACATAACCATTAAAATGATCCAAATGGACAGTTTTGTCTCCACCCATCCAAAAATATGATGGACACTGCAGGAGTCAAATATTTCTATTTTTCTAAAAGCTAAAGATCAAGCTGAATGCAAGAAACAAACACTATATACACAATCTGTCAGACAGCACACAATAAATACAGTGAGTTTGTTTGTCAGATTATCATGCTCTATAAATAGTCCTGCAGATTACAGACAATCTAGGACGTGAACTCATAAACCCACGGGGCTGGACACACACACACACACACACACACACACAGGTTTGCACAGCTATCTTTATGAGGACATATATCGTAGCAATGCAACTTAGCCCCTTACCCTAACTACCAGAACTGAGTACCTGACCCTCACCCTAAACCTAACCTAACCTAAAACCAGGTCTTGACCCTCAAACAGCCCTTTAAAAGGGTCTCAGAAAGTGGGGACCGGCCAAAATGTCCTCACTTTACTCTCTTGGTCCGCACTCTGCTGGTCTAAAACTCAAACTGGTCCTCATAAAGATAGATGTACAAGTACACACACACACTCAAACCAAATGGCTCTAAATAAAATTTACTGTGTTGTAAACCGAACTTCAATATACTTATTTATAGCAACCACTCCGATCATTGATCACGTATTCGTATGATTCGCAGTTAAAATACATCCACACTATCTAGTGAAAAATGCATAATGAAATTCAACCTTTATCAATATGCATCAAATTCTTGAAATCATACCATGATGATAAACCACCTCACCAATAGACCACATTCTAACGTTTAGAGAAATGTGAAGAAGCGTCACTTGATTTAAGGGGAAATAAATGATGTAAGAATTTTCATTTGGGTGAACTAGCTGTTGAACAAAACATGCACTATATACATTAACATAGAGGACAAGCTGCCAAATAGGCGAATCGGGTCGAATGAGTCTTAAAAAAAGAACCGATTCAAAAGAACGATTTGTTCAACAACAGTACATCAGAGAATGAGCGAACAGCTGACACGGATACAAATATGTGATTCAAAAGAAACAAAGTATCAACATTCAGTGCTTGTCCCGCCACACACACAGACTCTCTCTCTCTCTCTCTCTCTGACACACACTCACACTTTTTCTTTCTTTCTTTCTTTCTTTCTTTCTTTCTTTCTTTGTTTCTTTCTCTCTCTCATACACACACACAATCTCTCTTCCTCTCCCACTGTGATTTTAATGACACGATCGGGATCCTTAATCGGATACAAAAAAAAAACACTCAAAATAGGTCAACCAAATGATTGCTGGTTGCATGGAGTGTAAAGTCGCTGACCATCGTGACCTTTCCCTACTCAAGCCCGCGAACACCTGCATGTCTTCTTTTATTCGGTGGGAAAACGCGTGTTTTATACGCCAACAATCAAACAAACAAACACGAGCACGCGCACTCACCCAGAAGATGAAATTGAAGGCGAACATCAAATACTTGACGCACATCTCTCCTCCGGTCAACGCCGCCATCACACCAAAGTGTTTCCGAATGCAATGCACGGTAATAAAATAAGAGTGCGGGAATTCACGGGAGTTCCGTGCGGGTCCCGGTGTCTCGAGGCGGCTGGCGCGTGATGTAAACGCTCGCAGAGCAAGTGAGTGGCTGGAGCGCGCCCACGCTGAGCACGAGAAAACTCACGCTCGCTCATTCATCGCTTTCGTCAGTCATTAACTTTTGCAGCCGTTTTAAAATGCTTAAAACCTTAAACGTGGAAGCATGCAGTTAAAAAACTGCTTTAATCTTTATTAAATCCAGCTATTTTTTCGCAATTTATAGTGAAATCACACGAAAAGTGTTTTTCTTCGTTATAATTAAACCGTTTTCTTTGACCAAGAGATTTCTCTGCATTTTAGGTGTTTTATTTATAGTCACTTGGAATGACGTCATAGCCCGATGACGTCACCGCTGCAAAAGCAGCCTGGAGGTTCTGCTGGAAGCTATTCGTGTAGATTTCACGTCACACCGTATTTAACGTCAGGCTGTCGCTTCTGAGATGCATACATTTCTTTCTGTGTATGTTTATGCACCTGCAGATGCAGAACCAGGACAGCCTTCACGGTTTCCATAGCTTATAATCAATCATACATGCATGCATTTATAATCAGAATTTGCATTGACGTTTTAAATACCACGCACGTATGCATGCGTGTGCACGTGCAGGTCTTGTGTGTGGGTCTGGGACGTTTGAAGTGCGCGTTAACTGTCGCAATGCTTATTGATTTTCGTGTTGTTTCAAATAGATTAAATGCCATTTAAGTAATACATTGACAGACATTGTTGTGTTTTGGAGTATATGTTGAAGTATTTTTGTGAAGGCCAACGTTTTGAAAATATCATCTCAAATGTACAAGAAAGTGTCAGATAAGACTTAACTCAAGCTAAAAATATTGTGTTTTGCTTTGTGTGAGGGTCAAAGTATACAAAATGTTATTTTCCTACAGCATAAGAATCGATGAAAGTCTAAAAACTAGAGAGAAAGAGATCACAGGATATGAACTCCATGTTCTTGACAGCGAGTTGAGGGTCAGTGATGAATGAATACTTCATGTCAATATGCTCGAATATGTCTGAGGTTTATCCAACAGTGAATCTGTCATTATCCTAAGTACAGAAGTTACACGGCAAAGGCTGTGAACCGTGTGTGTGAATACTCCTTGTGCTCAACACATGCGGCGGTATGTGTGCTGTTTGGCTTGGCACTGAAGTCTACTGTTGGTGTATCGTATCTGTCTTCACTACCAGACAAACCCTTCAGGTCCCCTAATGCCCAGACTTCCTCCTATTGTCCGCTCCTAATGAGTCTGAGAAACGGAAATCACACCATCCCTCCCTTTCTTTCACTCTTATAAATTTCTCCTGCGCTTCCAGATCAGGTACCAGTCATGCTTTGAGAATCTTAAGAGGCTGGAGAACGCACAACTTCAAAGAATTACAGGGAATCCATTACAGCAGAACCTACAGGTGGGCAGAAGTCACAGGTGTCCTCAAGGTATGTTGGGATTGCGGGTCTCTTTTTGAAAATTGTTGGTTTTGAAGCCATGCATATCTTTTTGATTTTGTATGTAGTATTGTGCTTTTCATGTTTGTGTGCATATTTTGTAATATTGTTTGTGTAAATCTTTCTGTATCTGTTGACTTGCTCTTTCACCATGTATTGCATGTTTTTTTTACAAGAGATTTAAAGACTTTAATGTTTGCTGACTATGTGGAAACTCTTCAAACGTTCTGACAGATTTGAATGTCTGCAGAGAATTCCTTTGTTTCCCACTTCCAGCTATTAAACTTTGCTTCTTTAAATAAATAACATGCGGAAGCTTTGTGTTTCACTTCCTCGACTGTAAAATATACATTCTTAACTGGATTTGTAAATGCTTGAAAAATGAAAGTGCACAGTTGCCACAATGATGCTATGCGGTTGCATACGTGTTCTGAGGGCATTTATACTATTGCTGGATGGTTGCTAAGGTGTTCTGCTTGGTTGCTCGGGGGTTTGCCAACAAATGATGTGTGTCGAGCAACAAAAACAGGCAGAAATGATAGAAAAAAATGTTCCCTTCACCACAGTTTGGCTTTCTTTTCATGATCAGATGGAACCGTGGAGATGGAACGGATGCAGCAAAATCCTCTGGGTTTTTATTGTGCATTTCTCAGGTTAGAATTGCCCGATCCGTCAGATTTAGTGCACGATTATGCCTTTCTCAGCTGGTTTAAAGACTTTGTGGCATACGTGTGTTCTGTAGGTTTTATATTTGTGGAAGGGTCTGGTCGCTGTAGTCTCTTTAGCCGGCAGCATGTACAAACATTTGACGGTGTGATTTACGAGTTCCCCGGAGACTGCAGCTACATGCTGGCTGGAGACTGCCAACAACGAAGCTTCTCCATCCTGGGTAAGAGCCAGTCGCACACACAGGCATACACATCAATAAAACAAATGTCTACATTTCCTAATTTCGGCAATATCTGGGAATATTGGTTCATGTGTTCCCTGGAAATCAAAACCGTGACCTTGGCATTGCTGTGCCAAAAACTTTGCCAATATTTCCAGAATCATAAAATGCCTTCCTGTGTGTGTTTATATCAAGGTGATTTTTCTCATGGAAAGAGGAAAGGAGTCACTGTGTTTCTCGGAGAAGTGTTTGAGCTTCACCTCTCTGTTGATGGAACATTGTCACAAAGGGCAGAGAGGTAAAAGATCATGTGAATGTCCTACAATACAAGCATCTAGATTTATACATATAAACATGTGCCTTTGGTTTTAGGCTGCCACTGCCGTACGCGTCGAGCTCAGTGTTTGCAGGGTTCGAGCTGGGGTTCGTTCAGTTATGGAGTGAAGAGTTTGGATTCTCCATCCGTATAGATCCCTCACATAACATTCAGCTCACCCTTACCAAACAACTCAGCAATCGCACCTGCGGACTGTGCGGCAACTACAATTATTTGAAGGAGGATGATTTTACCGCACAAGAAGGTGAGACAAGCACCAAAAATTCTTAAACATTCTTTCATTCAGTTGTTTACTTTGTTATAAGCAGCATGCACAGGATGCTGATAAAATTGAGCTGAGGAAATAAGTGGCGTCAGTGTTCATCGATAAGACAAAACATTGTTGAGTTTGTGGTTTTAAAGTTGAGTGTGATTTCCGGAGGTCTCTCATCATTCTGTGTAACAGCTTTTGAAGTTGACGGGCACACTTATCAGCTGTGTAAAAGTCCAACAAAGATATAAAAAAGCCGGGGATACTACAATAATTTATTCAGTATTTATAATTAGGGGTGTCACATGAAATATTGTGGTATGATAAATCCCGAAACAAAAATATTTATTATAGAGCTGTGGTGATTGTGATTATGATAAAACATCTACGTAATCCTGCCTCAACATGGTTTATTTTTTTCTTTTACTGCTTTCAGAAGTCCTCTTTTAGTTAGTTAATGTTAAAATTCAGTTTTACTTTGCAGTGACAGACCTACCCTAAAAAAATTACCTATTGCATGCAAAAATTATGGAAATTAACACAAAGGATTTGGTAAATCTAGTTTTTTCAGGGAATTTATTTTTCTTGTGAATGCAAATACTTAAGATTCAGTTAAATGTTGAAAAGTATTTAACAAAATAACAATTGTTATTGAAAACTCTTAATGTTTTGGTGTAGTGTCATATTTTTTTATTTCATAAAGAAAAACAGAGATACTATTATAATCGTGAACCCAGTATACACATTAAGATTCACAATATTGTATTAAGAATAAAAAAGCTTAATAAACAAATAAATTATTTGAATTTGAATACTCAATGCAAAAAAGTGAATGGTCCTGAAAGGAAGATTTTTTAAAAACAATCTATGATTAAATTTGTATTTTATAAAAACATCAATATGCTCGTGTAGGTTTCCTGACAGATGACTCGTATAACTTTGCAAACTCTTGGGTCATGAATGGAGCAGAGGAGCCGTGTAAACGTGTGCCGCCCCCATCTCAGAGCTGCAACATTACCGGAGAATCCGCCAAAGTCAGACACTCACCTTCCCTCACAACCTATTCTGTGTGTCTGATAATACAGTTGGGTCGATTTCTGATTATATGTGTGAATACAATAGGATCTGATGTCGCAGTGCGAGGCCATGAGCAGCTCCGGCCTCTTCCTGCGTTGTGCGCCCCTCATCGATCCGGCACCGTTCGTATCTGTGTGCGAGTCTGATGTATGTCACTGCTCGACGGGTGACGAGTGTGTTTGCCAGGCCATGCTGGAATATGCCCGCACCTGCGCCAGTCGCGGAGTGACCCTGACCAACTGGCACGTACAGAACCAGTGCTGTGAGTGACACATACTCGCTTTCATACACACAATTCTGATACAGTCAGCTTTAAATCCATATGTATGTTTGTGTGTGTGATCAGCTCCTAAGTGTCCGGTTGGCATGGAGTACAGCGACTGCACCTCGGCCTGTTCTACTTCCTGTCAGAGTCTGAACATTCAGGAAGTTTGTAAGGAACAATGTGTCGATGGCTGCAACTGTCCAGGTAAAGGAGGAACTTTGTAAGATGTCCTGATAAAATAATCCAGAAACACTGATTTGGCAGATGTATGTGTGCTTCCTGGGTATCCAACCCATAACCTCTGCACTGCTAACACGATGCTTTATACAACATGGTA
Source organism: Triplophysa dalaica (assembly GCF_015846415.1). Lineage (NCBI taxonomy): Eukaryota > Metazoa > Chordata > Actinopteri > Cypriniformes > Nemacheilidae > Triplophysa > Triplophysa dalaica. The sequence goes on from NC_079555.1 coordinate 3,033,506, forward strand.
CATGAACACTCAGTACTTACATGTACACGTGTTTGTGTCAGCTGGTAAGGTGTTAGATGGAGAACGCTGCGTTGATGTCTCTCAGTGCTCCTGCACTCATGCAGGACGACGCTATCCTCCTGCTTCCTCCATCTCGCAGGACTGCAACACATGGTAGAACACAAACACACATTTACACAAAACAATGCATTTAAATTAATGTGAGCTTTATTTTCATATACACACATTAATCATATCTTTTCCAGTATGTGTCACCACGGATCCTGGGAATGCACCAATGAAGAATGCCCCGGTAAACATTTCTCTGTGATTTTGTGTAACTACTTGAAACATTTCCGAATGTTTTAACATCCACAAACGTGTCATCTGTCCGCTCTCTGTCTGTAGGGGAGTGTGTGGTGACAGGACAGTCCCATTATAAGACCTTTGACAACAAATTCTTCACCTTCAGTGGTATTTGTCAGTATCTTCTGGCCAAGGACTGTCTGAGCAACTCGTTCTCCGCTATCATTGAGACAGCACAGGTCAGAAATCTGCCCTGGAGTGTATTCTTTTATGCCTGTTTGTTGGGATGTGTGACGAGGAATGTGTTTTCATGTCGAAGTGCGCGGATGACCAAGATGCTATTTGCACGCGATCAATTTCGCTGAGGTTCCGCGATCTGGCCTATCAGACGGTTCGCCTCAAGCATGGGGGTGTGGTCTCTGTGGATGGAATGGATGTACAGACACCTTTAATAAACGGTCAGAAGAAAACATTTGTTGCTCAGTTTTTCTTAATTCATAGCTAAATTATTATTTATTCAAGTATAGATTTGGTGATATCCATGTATATAATGGGTTCGGAGTAATCTGAGGACAAGCATTTTCGTTCATTTTGAAATCTCAAGTCTTTTGGCATATTGTTCAAATCACTTCTGAAGCTCTCAAGGAGACGGGAGAGAACTGGGGTCTCGAGAGAAAATCTGAGAAGCATAAGATTAGCCGTTAATGTCCATTTGCTTTCCATGTGATTAAATTACTATCTAGCAGAAACTACAAATAAGCGTACAGTTGTACAGATCAGTATTGTGTGTGTGTAGGTGCGCTGAGAGTCCAGAATACCGTGTTGTCATCTGTAAGACTGAGTTATGGAGATGATCTTCATCTGGACTGGGATGGCAGAGGGCGTGTTTTGCTCAGGGTGAGTGTGCCCGGCTTGTAATCCAGCAGAAATGTTTCATTTATCTGGTCTAGGGTGTATTATTTTGTGCATGTTTGTGTAAGAACTTCCAAAACATTATCATTTAAACATCTCCTTTAAACCACCAAAACGGACAAGCCAATGACATTCAACCAGCTATAAACAGCCTTAAAAATTAGTTCACCCAAATATGAAAATCCTGTCATCATTGACTCAGCCTCTCGTCATTTTAAACATGTTTGACTTTCTTCCACAGAACACAAAGGAAGATATTTTGAAGAATGCTGGCCCATATTCGCTTCTATTGTATGGACTCGAAACCAATGCAAGTGAATGGGTGCCAGTTAACAACATTCTTCAAAACATCGTCTTTTGTTTTCTTCAGAAGAAAGAAAGTAATAAAGGTTTGAAATGACAAGAGGGTGAGTAAATGATGACAGTTTTTGGGTTAACAATCATTTTAAAATCCCTTAAAGTGAGTCTTCGCCCAAAAATGAACATTCTGCCATCATTTACTCACCTTCGAGTTGTTCAAATCTGTACACATTTCTTTTGTTTGATGAACACAGAGAAATATATTTGGAACAATGCTTATGACCAAACAGATCTCGAGCCCCATTGACTACCATGGGGTGAAAATTACAATTAGAATTTTTCCTTCTATGGGAGTCAATGGGGGTCGAGATCTGTTTGGTTATAAGCATTCTTCCAAATATCTTTCTCTGTGTTCAACAGAACAAAGAGATGTAAACACATTTGGAACAACTCGAAGGTGAGTAAATGATGACAGAATTTTAATTTTTGGCTGAACTATCCCTGCATGTAATGTGAATCTGTGAATTGCATAATGTCGGTCCGGCGTCTAATATTTCTGTGCTTCAAACTCAACTGGCAAGCATTTGTGTGTGTGTTTATAGCTAAGCCCTGCCTATGCTGGGAAAACGTGTGGTCTGTGCGGTAACTATAACGGTAACCAAGGAGATGACTTCTTAACGGTGGGCGGGCTGGTGGAGACGCGCGTCGAAGGATTCGGCAACGCTTGGAAGATGAACGCAGAGTGTGAAAATGTCCAATTGCAACAGTCTGATTCCTGTATCTCCAACCCCAAGAGAGGTTCACACTATCTGTTATACACAAGCAACATCTATCTAAATAACGTCTAAATACTTTTGGTTGTGATTGATATCTTGAATAGTTGCTTGTTTGATGTCATGATTAAAAAACATAATCATGCTTTGAACACTAGATGGAGACAAACCCCATTAGATGGCAAACTGATGCTCTATGTGTGTGTCTTCAGTGCGTTTTGCAGAAGAGGCCTGTGCAGTGCTGCTCTCCGTGAAGTTTGCACCGTGTCATTACGAAGTGAACCCTGAGCCTTATGTGAAGAACTGTCGCTATGACGTCTGCTCGTGTGCAGATGGACAGGAGTGCCTGTGTGATGCTGTGCGCAGCTATGCAGCCGCCTGCGCAGCCAAGGGAGTGCTGATCAACTGGAGGGGACAAGGATACTGTGGTAACTATCTCTGTCTCTTTTGTGGTATGACATGTTGAGACAATTCAATCTTTTTTTATCTTTTCATTTGTGTGGTTGAACAGAACTGACCTGTCCGGATGACCAGATGTACGAGGCGTGTGGAAACGTGTGTAATAAGACCTGCAGATCGCTATCCCTGCCTGACAGCGACTGTCAAGGGTTGTGTGAGGAAGGCTGTTTCTGTCCCATAGGACTGTATCTTAGTGACGCCGGTGAATGTGTGTCAGAGGACCATTGCACATGCCACTATAACGGAGAGATCTTTGAGCCCAATGACATGATTGGTGACCATCACTCCATCTGGTTAGCAAAGAAACCCACTCATAAACGAAAACAATAAATCTGTGAAACAGTTTTAAACTATACAGATGATTTACATGTAGTACAGTTCCTAAGGTGACGTGGGAAATAAGATGAAGTCTTTGTGTGTGTTTGTAGTGTTTGTGAGAAAGGATCGATGCATTGCAGTTCTAGTGAAACCACGGGGTCGACCCTGTCAGATCTGTTCTTTGAGGATCATCTGCCGTCAAGAGGTTTTCAAAATCACACGTTAAGAGTACATAACATGAGATCATGAAAATTACATTTCATTCAGTGTGTAATGTTGGCGTATTTGAAAGTAAGCAGTCTGCCAAGTTGTAAAGCCGAAGGTGAATGAAAAGTTATTGGCTTGAATAAAGGGATTCGACTCTGAATCACGCAAACGAGTCGTCCCTAGTCCTATTCGCGAGCCGCCGCGGATTAACGTCACTACATATAGTCCCGTCTACGTTTTGCTAGGACTGCCCGCGAAAACTTCACTCTTCTCCTCCAAACACTGTAGCTCCTGAGCCTCATTCGCGGTAGACCAATCACAGCAGACTATACCATCTGACCAATCACATCAGACTAGCGGAATGGAGGGGATTAGACAGATGAATCACGGAACGAATCATTTGAGAGTCAGTCGAGAAGTAACGCAGTAATAACTGCTGTTTATTACAAAATAATCATATTTTTACACCTTCTAGCTACATCTATTAGGACCTTAAAAATCCCTAGTTATGTACTCTTTAAATACAACAATGTGACAAACAAGAATCCTGACTCTTTGTCTGTGTGCACTTGTAGAGCGGCGTTCTATCGCTTGTCCTCTTCCGCTGGAGCGGTTCGAGTGTAGCAGTGTAAGGGATGTTGGGATTGAGTGTGCCAAAACCTGTCAGAACCTGGACGTGGAGTGTGTCAGTTCGGGATGTGTGTCCGGGTGTATGTGTCCAACTGGACTGGTAAGTGTATTTATAAGTTTGTGAAATGGTCAGCGTTGGGTAAGTTACTAATTACTAGTTACTCATTACATATTCAACATATTGCTGTTCAAATGACTCTTTCCAAAAAGTATTGAATTACTTATTACTATTTACTTTCTATATCAAACATCAACCTTGATTAGTTAGGTGATTCAAGTATAGACATGAAACAACTCTTAATTCATTCAATTAATTAATATAAAACTACATAAAGTAAATATATTAAGTACTACAAATGTGAGAATTTGACATTAAAGCACGGATTTTAAAATTAGACTTGGACTTTTTATGTCAATTCCACTACATCACATATATACATTACATAAAGTATTTAGTTTAATTACATCAAAAGTACCTGTAATTAAATTACAGAAAAAATAGAGTAATCCCTTAATTTACCTTTTCAAGGGAAAAGTAGTTAAATTACAGTAACTGTTACACCCAACACTGGAAATGGTATGTATAAAACTACTGGTTTGACACAATAAATAAAAACAAAAAGGTTCTTAACAGTTTTTGTGTCAAATTCGAATTGAATTTGAATAGGATAATAATAATAATTATATCGCCTGATGGATAATTAAGCTTATTTCTTGATTAAAACAATATATAACTTAAATGCATATAGTGAGACTTTAAGACTCAAATACGACATTTAATGTTTGCAGGTTCGACACAAAAAAGAATGCATTCCACAAGACCAGTGTCCTTGTTTCCACAATAACCGCCCCTATGCTTCAGGACAGAGCATCAATGTGGATTGTAACACCTGGTAAGAACCTCAATCACAACTCTTATTCTCTTATACTCTGTACATCGCATAAACTGTCTTAAACAACCAGATCAGTTTGCATGCTAGTGCTTTCGTGTGTTTTATTTGGAACCCGTTGTTTCAGTGTTTGTGAAGGACGTCGATGGAAGTGTACACAGCGTGTGTGTGACGGCGTGTGTCGTGCAATAGGAGAGTCGCACTACATCAGCTTTGATGGACTGAAGTTCTCGTTTCCTGGACCCTGCCAATACGTCCTCGCTCAGGTAAAGACGATATTCTGTTTTAGTTTCACTATTCTGAGCCTCACGTTCACCCATGTTTTCTCTGTTCTTCGAAACAGGATTATTGTAGCGGATTGGAGGGCACGTTCAGGGTTCTCGTGGAGAACTCTGCCTGTGGGATCGCAGGTTACCGCTGCAGTAAAAGCATCACAGTGTTTTATATGGGAGGGTTGATCATCATGGAGAACAGAGAGGTAATAAACTGTCATGGTGTTATATTTAATAACACGATATAAAACACTCGACACAGTAACAATACCCTGATGACTCAGGAACAATATTGGGTCAGTTTATATCTGTAAGCAGTGCCATGTTATTATTAAGGGTGGGCTTCACAAATAAGGATTACATTTTCATTTATGCATTTGGCAGACGTTTTATATTCAAAGCGACATTATCCTATAAATTTTTATCTGAGAATGTGCAGTCCCTGGGATGGAACCCAGAGCCTTGTCGTTGCTTGCGCCATGCGCTGACAACTGAGCAACAGGAACATTTTTAATTTATGAAGAGTTTAAAGCAAATCCTGGATTTACTGATTCATGTTTTATCACAACACTTTAAACAAAACAGTGATTTTTTTTATAATAGCCATTATGCTTTTTTTTTTAAGAAGCCATCTATTGCAATGTGCTAAAATTGACAGACTATATACACTCACCTCAAGGATTATTAGGAACACCTGTTCAATTTCTCATTAATGCAATTATGGTGGTGGTGTAATGGTTTGGGAGGATGTTTTCTTGGCACACTTTAGGCCCCATGTCCATCCCTTTATGACCACCATGTACCCATCCTCTGATGGCTACTTCCAACAGGATAATGCACCATGTCACAAAGCTCGAATCATTTCAAATTGGTTTCTTGAACATTGACAGCGTGCACAGTCAGATCGGTGTATGAGATCAAAGCATCGCGAGAATATGCTTCTCCGCATGCTTTCGAATAGATCGCTCTCGCGGTACTTCAACGTCTAGCAGGTTACGACGCAACTCGAAGACATCTACGTTAACTGGGAATTCTGTTGGTTAAAATATACAGTGTAGCTACAGTAAAGTTTTTAACTTACCAATATAATTGGTTGTCGATCCATTGACTTGGGGGCATAATTTAGAATAAATTGAAAATTTACGCAAATATTTGCACAGCACCATTTTAATTTAAAACTGCCATGAAGTTACTTCTGCTCTATAATTCTAGCTATTACTGCATCGTGTTTAATAAAACATATGTTTGAAGTGTGTGGTTACAAAATGACATTTCCAAAATCATGTTTTTTACTATGTTATCATCTTTCTATTGTGTTTTATTTTGTTAGTTAGCTTTTTTTGTTATTATGGCTTAAATCAAAACAATTATTAAGATATTAATTGGAATGCACAATAAAAACATTTGGAATCAAACTCTTAATTTCTTCCTGACATCAACAGGTGAGGA